>NW_025047683.1:3686280-3701280 GCF_018831695.1 Puntigrus tetrazona | reverse complement strand
GCGCAGGCCTTATAGAAAAACATTTTCCAGGGCCTTTATTAAATAAAATCACGCCCAATAAAGAGTTACTGTGTGGGTTAGTCTGTGAGGCAGGCCTTAAAGAAAACTGTCATCAGGGCCTTTATTAAATAAAATCATGCCCATAAGAGTGTTATTATGCAGAGGTTAGTCTGTGAGCGCAGGCCTTAAAGAAAACATTTATCCAGGGCCTTTATTAAATAAAATCATGCCCAATAAAGCGTTACTGTGTCGGGTTAGTCTGTGGCGCAGGCCTTATAGAAAACATTTTTTCCAGGGCCTTTATTAAATAAAATCATGCCCAATAAAGCGTTACTGTGTCAAGGGTTAGTCTGTGGCGCAGGCCTTATAGAAAACATTTTCCAGGGCCTTTATTAAGTAAAATCATGCCCAACAAAGAGTTACTGTGTCGGGTTAGTCTGTGGCGCAGGCCTTAAAGAAAACTGTCATCAGGGCCTTTATTAAATAAAATCATGCCCATAAGAGTGTTATTATGCTTGAGGGTTAGTCAGTGGCGCAGTGCTTATAGAAAACATTTTCCAGGGCCTTTATTAAATAAAATCGCCCAATAAAGCGTTACTGTGTCGAGGTTAGTCTGTGGCGCAGGCCTTATAGAAAAATTTTTCCAGGGCCTTTATTAAATAAAATCACGCCCAATAAAGAGTTACTGTGTCGGGTTAGTCTGTGAGGTAGGCCTTAAAGAAAACTGTCATCAGGGCCTTAATTAAATAAAATCATGCCCATAAGAGTGTTATTATAGCAGAGGTTAGTCAGTGAGCGCAGGCCTTATAGAAAACATTCATCGAGGCCTTTATTAAATAAAATCATGCCCAATAAAGAGTTACTGTGTCGGGAGTCAGTCTGTGGCGCAGGCCTTATAGAAAACATTTTCCAGGGCCTTTATTAAATAAAATCACGCCCAATAAAAAGAGTTACTGTGTCGGGTTAGTCTGTGGCGCAGGCCTTATAGAAAAACATTCATCGAGGGCCTTTATTAAATAAAATCACGCCCAATAAAGCGTTACTGTGTCGGGTTAGTCTGTGAGGCAGGCCTTATAGAAACATTCATCGAGGGCCTTTATTAAATAAAATCATGCCCAATAAAGAGTTACTGTGTCGGGTTAGTCTGTGAGGCAGGCCTTATACAAAACATTCATCGAGGGCCTTTATTAAATAAAATCATGCCCAATGAAGAGTTACTGTGTCGGGGTTAGTCTGTGGCGCAGGCCTTATAGAAAACATTCATCCAGGGCCTTTATTAAATACAATCATGCCCAATAAAGCGTTAATGTGTCGGGTTAGTCTGTGGCGCAGGCCTTAAAGAAAACTGTCATCAGGGCCTTTATTAAATAAAATCATGCCCATAAAGCGTTATTATGAGGAGGTTAGTCAGTGAGCGCAGGGCTTATAGAAACCATTTTTCCAGGGCCTTTTTAAATACAATCATGCCCAAATATGTGTTATTGTGATGGGGTTAGTCTGTGGCGCAGGGCCTTAAAAACTGTCATCAGGGCCTTTATTAAATACAATCATGCCCATAAGAGTGTTATTATATGAGGTTAGTCTGTGGCGCAGGCCTTAAAGAAAACATTTATCAGGGCCTTTATTAAATAAAATCATGCCCAATAAAGCGTTACTGTGTCGGGTTAGTCTGTGGCGCAGGCCTTATAGAAAACATTTTCCAGGGCCTTTATTAAATAAAATCATGCCCAAATATGTGTTATTGTGATGGGGTTAGTCTGTGAGCGCAGGCCTTAAAGAAAACTGTCATCAGGGCCTTTATTAAATACAATCATGCCCATAAGAGTGTTATTATTATGTGAGGTTAGTCTGTGAGCGCAGGCCTTAAAGAAAACATTTATCAGGGCCTTTATTAAATAAAATCATGCCCAATAAAGCGTTACTGTGTCGGGTTAGTCTGTGGCGCAGGCCTTATAGAAAACATTTTCCAGGGCCTTTATTAAATAAAATCATGCCCAAATATGTGTTATTGTGATGGGGTTAGTCTGTGAGCGCAGGCCTTAAAGAAAACTGTCATCCAGGGCCTTTATTAAATACAATCATGCCCAATAAAGCGTTACTGTGTCGGGTTAGTCTGTGAGCGCAGGCCTTATAGAAAACATTCAATCAGGGCCTTTATTAAATAAAATCATGCCCAAATAAGTGCTATTGTGATGGGGTTAGTCTGTGACCCCAGGCCTGTGTAAAACTGTCACCCAGGGCCTTTATAGAGTAAAATCATGCCCAATAAGGTTAGGGTTAGGGTTAGGGTTAGGGTTAGGGTTAGGGTTAGGGCTAGGGTTAGGGTTAGGGTTAGGGTTAGGGTTAGGGTTAGGGTTAGGGTTAGGGCTAGGGCTAGGGCTAGGGTTAGGGTTAGGGTTAGGGTTAGGGTTAGGGTTAGGGTTAGGGCTAGGGCTGGGGCTAGGGTTAGGGTTAGGGTTAGGGTTAGGGTTAGGGTTAGGGTTAGGGTTAGGGTTAGGGTTAGGGTTAGGGTTAGGGTTAGGATTAGGGTTAGGGCTAGGGTTAGGGGTTAGGGTTAGGGTTAGGGTTAGTCTGTGGCGCTTGGGCCTTATAGAAAACATTCATCCAGGGCCTTTATTAAATAAAATCATGCCCAATTAAGTGTTATTGTGATGGGGTTAGTCTGTGGCGCAGGCCTTATAGAAAACATTCATCAGGGCCTTTATTAAATAAAATCATGCCCAAATAAGTGTTATTGTGATGGGGTTAGTCTGTGGCGCAGGCCTTATAGAAAACATTCATCCAGGGCCTTTATAGAATAAAATCATGCCCAAATAAATGTTATTGTGATGGGGTTAGTCTTTGGCGCAGGCCTTATAGAAAACATTCATCCAGGGCCTTTATTAAATAAAATCATGCCCAAATAAGTGTTATTGTGATGGGGTTAGTCTGTGGCGCAGGCCTTATAGAAAACATTCATCCAGGGCCTCTATTAAATAAAATCATGCCCAATAAGGTGTTACTGTGTAGAGGTTAGTCTGTGGCGCAGGCCCTTTGTAAAACATTCATCCAGGGCCTTTATTAAATAATATCATGCCCAAATAAGTGTTATTGTGATGGGGTTAGTCTGTGGCGCAGGCCTTATAGAAAAAAATTCATCCAGGGCCTTTTATAGAATAAAATCATGCCCAAATAAATGTTATTGTGATGGGGTTAGTCTTTGGCGCAGGCCTTATAGAAAACATTCATCAGGGCCTTTAATAAATAAAATCATGCCCACATAAGTGTTATTGTGATGGGGTTAGTAGTCTGTGGCCTTGAGCCTTATAGAAAACATTCATCCAGGGCCTTTATTAAATAAAATCATGCCCAATAAGGTGTTACTGTGTAGGGTTAGTCTGTGGCGCAGGCCCTTTGTAAAACATTCATCCAGGGCCTTTATTAAATAATATCATGCCCAAATAAGTGTTATTGTGATGGGGTTAGTCTGTGGCGCAGGCCTTATAGAAAACATTCATCAGGGCCTTTTTAAATAAAATCATGCCCAAATAAGTGTTATTGTGATGGGGTTAGTCTGTGTGGTGAGCCTTATAGAAATCATTCATCCAGGGCCTTTATAGAATAAAATCATGCCCAATAAGGTGTTACTGTGTAGGGCTAGTCTGTGGCGCAGGCCCTTTGTAAAACATTCATCCAGGGCCTTTATTAAATAATATCATGCCCAAATAAGTGTTATTGTGATGGGGTTAGTCTGTGAGCGCAGGCCTTATAGAAAACATTCATCCAGGGCCTTTATTAAATAAAATCATGCCCAAATAAGTGTTATTGTGATGGGGTTAGTCTGTGGCGCAGGCCTTATAGAAAACATTCATCCAGGGCCTTTATAGAATAAAATCATGCCCAAATAAGTGTTATTGTGATGGGGTTAGTCTGTGAGCGCAGGCCTTATAGAAAACATTCCTCCAGGGCCTTTATTAAATAAAATCATGCCCACATAAGTGTTATTGTGATGGGGTTAGTCTGTGGCGCAGGCCTTATAGAAAACATTCATCAGGGCCTTTTTAAATAAAATCATGCCCAAAAAGTGTTTATGTGATGGGGTTAATCTGTGAGCACAGGCCTTATAGAAATCATTCATCAGGGCCTTTATTAAATAAAATCATGCCCAAATAAGTGTTTATGTGATGGGGTTAATCTGTGAGCACAGGCCTTATAGAAATCATTCATCCAGGGCCTTTATTAAATAAAATCATGCCCAAATAAGTGTTTATGTGATGGGGTTAATCTGTGAGCACAGGCCTTATAGAAATCATTCATCAGGGCCTTTATTAAATAAAATCATGCCCAAATAAGTGTTATTGTGATGGGGTTAGTCTGTGAGCGCAGGGCTTATATAGAAAACATTCATCCAGGGCCTTTATAGAATAAAATCATGCCCACATAAGTGTTATTGTGATGGGGTTAGTCTGTGGCGCAGGCCTTATAGAAAACATTCATCCAGGGCCTTTATAGAATAAAATCATGCCCAAATAAGTGTTATTGTGATGGGGTTAGTCTGTGGCGCAGGCCTTATAGAAAACATTCATCCAGGGCCTTTATAGAATAAAATCATGCCCAATAAGGTGTTACTGTGTAGGGTTAGTCTGTGGCGCAGGCCCTTTGTAAAACATTCATCAGGCGAGAATTAAATAAAAGCGATGCCCATTAAAGTGTTACTGCGTTGGGGTTAATGTGTGAGCCCAGGCCCTTTGGAAAATTGAAATCCAGACACACGGGGTTCGTAAATGTGTGTGTCCGAGAAGTCGCACGTAACCGGACTTGATCGGCTATAACGCAGCGCCTGGATGTGTGGACTTAGGTTTTGAGCGGCAAAAATTTCCTCCAGGAGGCGGGTCGAGTGGGAAAGCGTCGAGAAGTCGCACATAACCCGGCGAGATCGGCTGAAATATGCGCCTGGATGTCTGGACTTAGGTTTTGAAAGCAAAAAATTTCCTCCAGGGTGGCGGGGTCGAGTGGGAAAGCGTCGAGAAGTCGCACTTAACCCGGACGAGATCGGCTGAAATATGCGCCTGGATGATTTTCGTTTGAAAATTGCACTAAGTCAACCGGGGAAAGGTCCGACTTCCATACCCTCCGAGGCTCGAGTCAGGCCGACCGAGAGGCCTCTTCGGGCACGATTCAAATTTCACGCGACCCGGAGGTGGCGTTTACCAGAACAACTTTTACATCAACTTTTTTTTTTTTTTTTTTTTTTTTTTTTTCTCTAAAAACTCTGAAATTCGTGCCCTGCGCGTCGCTGCTGCTTGAGGCGAGTCTGTGGCGCAGGCCTTTGTAGAAAACATTCATCAGGGCCTTTAATAAATAAAATCATACCCAAATCTGTGTTATTGTGTGGGGTTAGTCTGTGGCGCAGGCCTTATGGAAAACATTCATCGAGGGCCTTTATTAAATAAAATCATGCCCAATAAAGAGTTAATGGGTCGGGTTAGTCTGTGGCGCAGGCCTTATAGAAAAACATTTTCCAGGGCCTTTATTAAATAAAATCACGCCCAATAAAGAGTTACTGTGTCGGGTTAGTCTGTGAGGCAGGCCTTAAAACTGTCATCAGGGCCTTTATTAAATAAAATCATGCCCATAAGAGCGTTATTATGCAGAGGTTAGTCAGTGAGCGCAGGGCTTATAGAAACCATTTTCCAGGGCCTTTTTAAATACAATCATGCCCAATAAAGCGTTACTGTGTCGGGTTAGTCTGTGGCGCAGGCCTTATAGAAAACATTTTCCAGGGCCTTTATTAAGTAAAATCATGCCCAACAAAGAGTTACTGTGTCGGGTTAGTCTGTGAGCGCAGGCCTTATAGAAAACATTTTTCCAGGGCCTTTATTAAATAAAATCATGCCCAAATATGTGTTATTGTGATGGGGTTAGTCTGTGGCGCAGGCCTTAAAGAAAACTGTCATCAGGGCCTTTATTAAATACAATCATGCCCATAAGAGTGTTATTATGCAGAGGTTAGTCTGTGGCGCAGGCCTTAAAGAAAACATTTATCAGGGCCTTTATTAAATAAAATCATGCCCAATAAAGCGTTACTGTGTCGGGTTAGTCTGTGGCGCAGGCCTTATAGAAAACATTTTCCAGGGCCTTTATTAAATAAAATCATGCCCAAATATGTGTTATTGTGATGGGGTTAGTCTGTGGCGCAGGCCTTAAAGAAAACTGTCATCAGGGCCTTTATTAAATACAATCATGCCCATAAAAGTGTTATTATAGCAGGGGTTAGTCTGTGGCGCAGGCCTTAAAGAAAACATTTATCAGGGCCTTTATTAAATAAAATCATGCCCAAATAAGTGCTATTGTGATGGGGTTAGTCTGTGACCCCAGGCCTGTGTAAAACTGTCACCCAGGGCCTTTATAGAGTAAAATCATGCCCAATAAGGTTAGGGTTAGGGTTAGGGTTAGGGTTAGGGTTAGGGTTAGGGCTAGGGCTAGGGTTAGGGTTAGGGTTAGGGTTAGGGTTAGGGTTAGGGTTAGGGTTAGGGTTAGGGCTAGGGCTAGGGGCTAGGGTTAGGGTTAGGGTTAGGGTTAGGGTTAGGGTTAGGGTTAGGGGTTAGGGCTAAAGCTGGGGCTAGGGTTAGGGTTAGGGTTAGGGTTAGGGTTAGGGTTAGGGCTAGGGTTAGGGTTAGGGTTAGGGTTAGGGTTAGGATTAGGGTTAGGGCTAGGGTTAGGGTTAGGGTTAGGGTTAGGGGTTAGTCTGTGAGCTTGGGCCTTATAGAAAACATTCATCAGGGCCTTTATTAAATAAAATCATGCCCAATTAAGTGTTATTGTGATGGGGTTAGTCTGTGAGCGCAGGCCTTATAGAAAACATTCATCCAGGGCCTTTATAGAATAAAATCATGCCCAAATAAATGTTATTGTGATGGGGTTAGTCTTTGAGCGCAGGCCTTATAGAAAACATTCATCCAGGGCCTTTATTAAATAAAATCATGCCCAAATAAGTGTTATTGTGATGGGGTTAGTCTGTGGCGCAGGCCTTATAGAAAACATTCATCCAGGGCCTCTATTAAATAAAATCATGCCCAATAAAAGGTGTTACTGTGTAGGGTTAGTCTGTGAGCGCAGGCCCTTTGTAAAACATTCATCAGGGCCTTTATTAAATAATATCATGCCCAAATAAGTGTTATTGTGATGGGGTTAGTCTGTGAGCGCAGGCCTTATAGAAAACATTCATCAGGGCCTTTATTAAATAAAATCATGCCCAAATAAGTGTTATTGTGATGGGGTTAGTCTGTGAGCGCAGGCCTTATAGAAAACATTCATCCAGGGCCTTTATAGAATAAAATCATGCCCAAATAAGTGTTATTGTGATGGGGTTAGTCTGTGAGCGCAGGCCTTATAGAAAACATTCCTCCAGGGCCTTTATTAAATAAAATCATGCCCACATAAGTGTTATTGTGATGGGGTTAGTCTGTGAGCGCAGGCCTTATAGAAAACATTCATCAGGGCCTTTATTAAATAAAATCATGCCCAAATAAGTGTTTATGTGATGGGGTTAATCTGTGAGCTCAGGCCTTATAGAAATCATTCATCCAGGGCCTTTATTAAATAAAATCATGCCCAAATAAGTGTTATTGTGATGGGGTTAGTCTGTGGCGCAGGCCTTATAGAAAACATTCATCAGGGCCTTTTTAAATAAAATCATGCCCAAAAAGTGTTTATGTGATGGGGTTAATCTGTGAGCACAGGGCTTATATAGAAAACATTCATCAGGGCCTTTATTAAATAAAATCATGCCCAAATAAGTGTTATTGTGATGGGGTTAGTCTGTGGCGCAGGCCTTATAGAAAACATTCATCAGGGCCTTTTTAAATAAAATCATGCCCAAATAAGTGTTTATGTGATGGGGTTAATCTGTGAGCACAGGCCTTATAGAAATCATTCATCCAGGGCCTTTATTAAATAAAATCATGCCCAAATAAGTGTTTATGTGATGGGGTTAATCTGTGAGCACAGGCCTTATAGAAATCATTCATCCAGGGCCTTTATTAAATAAAATCATGCCCACATAAGTGTTATTGTGATGGGGTTAGTCTGTGAGCGCAGGCCTTATAGAAAACATTCATCAGGGCCTTTTTAAATAAAATCATGCCCAAAAAAGTGTTTATGTGATGGGGTTAATCTGTGAGCACAGGGCTTATATAGAAAACATTCATCAGGGCCTTTATTAAATAAAATCATGCCCAAATAAGTGTTATTGTGATGAGGTTAGTCTGTGAGCGCAGGCCTTATAGAAAACATTCATCAGGGCGAGAATGAAATAAAGCGATGCCCATTAAAGTGTTACTGCGTTGGGGTTAATGTGTGAGCCCAGGCCCTTTGGAAAATTGAAATCCAGACACACGGGGTTCGTAAATGTGTGTGTCCGAGAAGTCGCTCTTAACCCGGCCTTGATCGGCTGTAGCAGCGCCTGGATGTCTGGGCGTAGGTTTTGAGCGGCAAAAAATCCTCCAGGGTGGAGGGTCGAGTGGGAAAGCGTCGAGAAGTCGCACTTAACCCGGCCGAGATCGGCTGAATTATGCGCCTGGATGTCTGGACTTAGGTTTTGAGCGGCAAAAATACCTCCAGGGTGGAGGTCGAGTGGGAAAGCGTCCGAGAAGTCGCTTAACCCGGCGAGATCGTCTGAAATATGCGCCTGGATGTTTGGACTTAGGTTTTGAAAGCAAAAAAAATCCTCCAGGGTGGCGAAGTCGAGTGGGAAAGCGTCCGGGAAGTCGCATTAACCCGGCCGAGATCGTCTGAAATATGCGCCTGGATGTTTGGACTTAGGTTTTGAAAGAAAAAAAATCCTCCAGGGTGGAAGTCGAGTGGGAAAGCGTCGGGAAGTCGCACTTAACCCGGCCGAGATCGTCTGAAATATGCGCCTGGATGTTTGGACTTAGGTTTTGAAAGCAAAAAATTTCCTCCAGGGCGGCGAAGTCGAGTGGGAAAGCGTCGAGAAGTCGCACTTAACCCGGCGAGATCGTCTGAAATATGCGCCTGGATGTTTGGACTTAGGTTTTGAAAGCAAAAAAATCCTCCAGGGTGGCGAAGTCGAGTGGGAAAGCGTCCGGGAAGTCGCATAACCGGCCGAGATCGTCTGAAATATGCGCCTGGATGTTTGGACTTAGGTTTTGAAAGCAAAAAAATCCTCCAGGGTGGCGGGTCGAGTGGGAAAGCGTCGGGAAGTCGCACTTAACCGGCGAGATCGTCTGAAATATGCGCCTGGATGTTTGGACTTAGGTTTTGAAAGCAAAAAATTTCCTCCAGGGCGGGCGAAGTCGAGTGGGAAAGCGTCCGAGAAGTCGCGCATAACCGGCCGAGATCGTCTGAAATATGCGCCTGGATGTTTGGACTTAGGTTTTGAAAGCAAAAAAATCCTCCAGGGTGGCGAAGTCGAGTGGGAAGCGTCCGGGAAGTCGCATAACCGGCGAGATCGTCTGAAATATGCGCCTGGATGTTTGGACTTAGGTTTTGAAAGCAAAAAATTTCCTCCAGGGCGGCCGAAGTCGAGTGGGAAAGCGTCGAGAAGTCGCATAACCCGGCCGAGATCGTCTGAAATATGCGCCTGGATGTTTGGACTTAGGTTTTGAAAGCAAAAAAAAATTTCCTCCAGGGTGGCGGGGGTCGAGTGGGAAAGCGTCCGGAAGTCGCACTTAACCGGCCGAGATCGTCTGAAATATGCGCCTGGATGTTTGGACTTAGGTTTTGAAAGCAAAAAAATTTCCTCCAGGGCGGCGAAGTCGAGTGGGAAAGCGTCGAGAAGTCGCACTTAACCCGGCCGAGATCGTCTGAAATATGCGCCTGGATGTTTGGACTTAGGTTTTGAAAGCAAAAAAATCCTCCAGGGTGGCGGGGTCGAGTGGGAAAGCGTCCGGGAAGTCGCACTTAACCCGGCCGAGATCGTCTGAAATATGCGCCTGGATGTTTGGACTTAGGTTTTGAAAGCAAAAAAATCCTCCAGGGTGGCGAAGTCGAGTGGGAAAGCGTCCGAGAAGTCGCACTTAACCGGCCGAGATCGGCTGGATGAAGCGCCTGGATGTCTGGACTTAGGTTTTGAAAGCAAAAAAAATTTCCTCCAGGGCGGCGGAAGTCGAGTGGGAAAGCGTCCGGAAGGCGCGCTTAACCGGACTCGTCGGTCGGATGAAGCGCCTGGATGTTTGGACTTAGGTTTTGAGCGAAAAAAATTTCCTCCAGGGCGGCGAAGTCGAGTGGGAAAAGCGTCCGGGAAGGCGCGCTTAACCGGACTCGATCGGTCGGATGAAGCGCCTGGATGTTTGGACTTAGGTTTTGAGCGCAAAAAAATTTCCTCCAGGGCGGGCGAAGTCGAGTGGGAAAGCGTCGGGAAGCGCGCTTAACCGGACTCGATCGGTCGGATGAAGCGCCTGGATGTTTGGACTTAGGTTTTGAGCGAAAAAAATTCCTCCAGGGCGGCGAAGTCGAGTGGGAAAGCGTCCGGGAAGGCGCGCTTAACCGGACTCGATCGGTCGGATGAAGCGCCTGGATGTTTGGACTTAGGTTTTGAGCGCAAAAAAATTTCCTCCAGGGCGGCGAAGTCGAGTGGGAAAGCGTCGGGAAGGCGCGCTTAACCCGGACTCGTCGGTCGGATGAAGCGCCTGGATGTTTGGACTTAGGTTTTGAGCGCAAAAAAATTTCCTCCAGGGCGGGCGAAGTCGAGTGGGAAAGCGTCCGGGAAGCGCATAACCGGACTCGATCGGTCGGATGAAGCGCCTGGATGTTTGGACTTAGGTTTTGAGCGAAAAAAATTCCTCCAGGGCGGCGAAGTCGATTGGGAAAGCGTCGGGAAGGCGCGCATAACCGGACTCGTCGGTCGGATGAAGCGCCTGGATGATTTTCGTTTGAAAATTGCACTAAGTCAACCGGGAAAGTCCGACTTCCATACCCTCCGAGGCTCGAGTCAGGCCGACCGAGAGGCCTCCTCCGGGCATGATTCAAATTTTCCGCGACCCTGGAGGTGGCGTTTACACAGGAACAACTTTTACATGGGTACGATTTGGTGAGCAGCGTGTTTTGTGGACTTAGTCTCTGGCGAAAAAAAAGTCGAAAAAGCGACTAAGTCCATATCGACTTAGGTTTTGAAGCGCAATCTTTCTGAAGCTCCGGGCGAGGAGCTATCGAGCGCTTCACCTGAAACACGGACACAGGCGCCGAGAGAGGGCGTTCGGCGGCGAGCGTCCCCTCGGCGAAAGCGTGATCGATTGGAGCGCGGCGCGCCTAGCCTAGAGACCCCACCCGGCCAGCCCGCTGCCGCTGCTGCCGTCGGGAGTGCCTGGCAGGGAGCACGGCGTGCAATGGGTTTACGTTTGGGCTTTGACAGCACGCGCGCCCCGGGCAATTTGGGCGTTCGTGCGAGCAGGCCCCCTCAGCCCGAGGAAGGCGCGAACCCGCCGGAGGAGGCCTGAGCGGCGGTCAGGCGCGAAGGTCCGTCACGGCGGGCGTGGGAGGCAGAAACGCGGCGCGTCCAGCGGCGCGCGCGGCGAGTACCCCGTCCCGTGAAACACACTTTTCGGCGTCGGCGCGATCCCAGCGGCCACCACCCCAGCAGCGACCCCGCCGAAGGTTCGAGCGCGCGTCGCCCTATGGCGGCGGTCTTAGCCGAGGTCAAGCGGGGTCTGCCCAGGCCCCCTCCTCAGGCGGACTGAGACCGTGTGTAGGCAAAAGCGGCGCTTCAGCGTCGGTTGGTCCCCTCGACCCACAGGGGTTACCTGGTTGATCCTGCCAGTAACATATGCTTGTCTCAAAGATTAAGCCATGCAGGTCTAAGTGCACCACGGCGGTACAGTGAAACTGCGAATGGCTCATTAAATCAGTTATGGTCCCTTTGATCGCTCCACCCGGTACTTGGATAACTGTGGCAATTCCAGAGCTAATACATGCAAGCAGCGCCGGCCGGGCGACCGCCTCTCCTCGCGGGGCGGGAGGCTGAAGGCGCGTGCATTTATCAGATCAAAACCCATCCGGGCCCCGATCCGTCCTCCCGGACCGGTACCTTTGGTGACTCTAGATAACCTCGGGCGATCGCTCGCCCTTCCCGCGGCGGCGACGATTCATTCAGTGTCTGCCCTATCAACTTTCGATGGTACATCAGGCGCCTACCATGGTGACCACGGGTGGCGGGAATCAGGGTTGATTCGGAGAGGAGCCTGAGAAAGCGGCTACCACATCCAAGGAAGGCAGCAGGCGCGCCAAATTACCCATTTCCGACTCGGAGAGGTAGTAGCGAAAAATAACAATACAGGTCTCTTTGAGGCCCTGTAATTGGAATAGCGTATCTTAAACACATGGGCGAGGACCCATTGGAGGCAAGTCTGGTGCCAGCAGCGCGGTAATTCCAGCTCAATAGCGTATATTAAAGTTGCTGCAGTTAAAAAGCTCGTAGTTGGATCTCGGGATCTGGCTGGCGGTCCGCGAGGCGACCACCGCCCGTCCCAGGTCCCTGCCTCGAGCGCCCCGGATGCCCTTGGCTGGGTGTCGGTCGAGGGCCCAAAGCGTTTACTTTGAAAAAATTAGAGTGTTCAAAGCAGGCGGCGTCGCCGCTGAATACGCAGCTAGGAATAATGGAATAGGACTCGGTTCTATTTTGTAGGTTTCTGGAACCGGAGCCATGATTAAGAGGGCGGCGGGGCATTACGTATTGCGCGCTAGAGTGAAATTCTTGGACCGGCGCAAAGGGCGAAAGCGAAAGCATTTGCCAGAATGTTTTCATTAATCAAAACGAAAGTCGGAGGTTGAAGGCGATCAGATACCGTCGTAGTTCCGACCGTAAGCGATGCCGACCCGCGATCGGCGGCGTTATTCCCCATGACCCGCCGGGCGGCGTGCGGAAACCGCAGTCTTTGGGTTCCGGGAGTATGGTTGCAAAGCTGAAACTTAAAGGAATTGGCGGAAGGCACCACCAGGAGTGGAGCCTGCGGCAATTTGACTCAACACGGGAAACCTCACCCGGCCCGGACACGGGAAAGATTGACAGATTGATAGCTCTTTCTCGATTCTGTGGGTGGTGGTGCATGGCCGTTCTTAGTTGGTGGAAGCGATTTGTCTGGTTCATTCCGATATGAGCGAGACTCCGGCTTGCTAAATAGTGGCGCGGCCACTTGGGTGGCGTCAAAAACTTCTTAGAGGACAAGTGGCGTTCAGCCACGCGAGATGGAGCAATAACAGGTCTGTGATGCCCTTAGATGTCGGGGCTGCTGCGCGCCACAATGGGCGGATCAGCGTGTGTCTACCCTGCGCCGAGGCGCGGGTAACCCGCTGAACCCCGCTCGTGATCGGGACTGGGGATTGAAACTATTTCCCATCAACGAGAATTCCCAGTAGCGCGGGTCATAAGCTCGCGTTGATTAAGTCCCTGCCCTTTGTACACACACGCCCGTCGCTACTACCGATTGGATGGTTTAGTGAGGTCCTCGGACCCGGCCCGCGGGCCCCTCGCGGGAGCTCTGGCGGGCGCCGGGAAGGCGATCAAACTTGACTATCTAGAGAAGTAAAAGTCGTAACAAGGTTTCCGTGGGTGAACCTGCGGAAGGATCGTGCTCGGCCCGGCCCGATCCAGCGAAACCGCCCCGGGCGGGGAGGCCTAGCCCACCTCCCCCCCGTCTCAAGCTCCGGGTGCGCGGCAGAGGCCGGCGGCTCCGGCGCGGCCTCTCCCCTCCGGAGCACAGCAGCGCGAAGCGCGATAAGAAAAAAAGGAACTTGACTGTCGCTGCACTCGGCGGCCCCGCTTTCAGCGGCGGGGCTGAGCCGGGGCCCTGGCGAGTACCCGCCACGGCCTCGGGACCGTGGGTTCAAAGTCTCCTCCCGCGAAGGAGGCGCCCGTCGGGTAAAAAAACCTCTATCCTATTTTACTCTATGATCCAGCGGCCGTGGCCGAGGTCTGCCGCTCAAAAACCCAAGGCGGCAAAAGAACGCACAAAAACCTAAGGCAGAAGCGGAGAGAGATCCGCGAGAAGGGAACGCCGTTCCCCTGGGAGGCAGCGCACCTCCCGCGGAGGCAGGCAACCTACGCGGCGCCCATGACTGTCGCTGCACTCGGCGGGCCCCTGCTTTCCAGCGGCGGGGCCGAGCGAGGCCCTGGCGAGTACCCGCCGCGGCCTCCGGGACCGTGGGTTCAAAGTCTCCTCCCGCGAAGGAGGGGCGCCCGTCCGGGGTAAAAAAACCTCTATCCTATTTTACTCTATGATCCAGCGGCCGTGGCCGAGGTCTGCCGCTCAAAAACCCAAAGCGGCAAAGAACCGCACAAAAACCTAAGGCGGAGAGAGAGAGAGATCCGAGAGAACTTGACTGTCGCTGCACTCGGCGGGCCCCTGCTTTCAGCGGCGGGGCGAGCCGGAACCCTGGCGGAGTACCCGCCACGGCCTCCGGGACCGTGGGTTCAAAGTCTCCTCCGCGAAGGAGGAGGCGCCCGTCGGAGTAAAAAAAACCTCTATCTATTTTACTCTATGATCCAGCGGCCGTGGCCGAGAGGTCTGCGCGCAAAAACCCAAAGCGGCAAAGAACCGCACAAAAACCTAAGGCGGAGAGAGAGAGATCCGAGAGAACTTGACTGTCGCTGCACTCGGCGGGCCCCTGCTTTCCAGCGGCGGGGCCGAGCGAGGCCCTGGTGAGTACCCGCTTACGGCCTCGGGACCGTGGGTTCAAAGTCTCCTCCCGCGAAGGAGGCGCCCGTCGGGAGTAAAAAACCTCCATCCTATTTTACTCTATGTTCCAGCGGCCGTGGCCGAGAGGTCTGCCGCTCAAACATCCAAGGCGGCAAAGAACCGCACAAAAACCTAAGGCAGCGGAGAGAGGATCCGCGAGAAGGAGCGCGCCGTTCCCCTGGGAGGCAGCGCACCTCCCGCGGAGGCTTGAGCAACCTACGCGGCGCCCCACCCCCTTGGCACGGGGTGGGGGCGAGGCGCGAGCCTCTGAAGACTTTGCTTTGCCAACCCCCGGCGGGTACCCAGCAGGCCTTCGGGACCGTGGGTTCGA
>NW_025047683.1:3673780-3681280 GCF_018831695.1 Puntigrus tetrazona | reverse complement strand
AAAACCTAAGTCGATGGGGTACCAGTGGCGGAGGAACCGAGGAGGCGGCGGAGGCCGCCCGAGAGAGGCTGGCTTCGGTCGGACAGGGAGCAGCGAGCTCCCTCTCGGAAGAAAAAAAAACCCCTCCAAAACCTAAGTCGATGGGGTACCAGTGGCGAGAGGAACCGAGGCAGCGGAGAGGCCGCCCGAGAGAAGGCTGCTCGGTCGGGCCAGAGAGCAGGCGAGCTCCCCTCTCTGGAAGAAAAAAGCCCTCCAAAACCTAAGTCGATGGGGGGTACCAGTGGCGGAGAGGAACCGAGGCAGCGGAGAGGCCGCCCGAGAGAGGCTGGCTCGGTCGGGCCAGGGGGCGGCGGGCTCCCCTCTCGGAAGAAAAAAAAGCCCCTCCAAAACCTAAGTCGATGGGGTACCAGTGCGCAGTTCTTTTGAGGCGCGGTTGTGCTGAGATAGTGACCCGGCTTAATAGTGGGAGTACCGGGCACGAGCGGAGAACAGGTGTGGGTCCCCGGAGAGTCCCCTACGGGAGGCACCGGAGGTGATGCCCCGAGGCGCAGGTGTGCCGGCGGGGATCGGTCGTGAGCAGGGCCTGGATGTCTGTAAGGCTGGAGATGAGCTCGGGGGGGTTCGTGAAGGTGCGCGTCCGAGAAGTGGCGCAACCCGGCCTTGATGGGCTGTGAGATGCGCCTGGATGTTTGGACTTAGGTTTTGAGCGGCAAAAATACCTCCGGGGTGGCGGGGTCGAGTGGGAAAGCGCCCGTGAAGTGGGGCTTAGCGCGGCGAGATCGGCTGTGAGATGCGCCTGGATGTTTGGACTTAGGTTTTGAGCGCAAAAAATACCTCCGGGGTGGCGGTGGTGAGTGGGAAAGCGTCCGTGAAGTGGGGCTTACTTGCGGCGAGATCGGCTGTGAGATGCGCCTGGATGTTTGGACTTAGGTTTTGAGCGGCAAAAATACCTCCGGGGTGGCGGTGGTGAGTGGGAAGCGTCCGTGAAGTGGGGGCTTACGCGGCCGAGATCGGCTGTGAGATGCGCCTGGATGTCTGGACTTAGGTTTTGAGCGGCAAAAAATACCTCCGGGGTGGCGGGGTCGAGTGGGAAAGCGCCCGTGAAGTGGGGCTTAGCGGCCGAGATCGGCTGTGAGATGCGCCTGGATGTCTGGACTTAGGTTTTGAACACTTAAAAAATACCTCCGGGGTGGCGGGGTCGAGTGGGAAAGCGCCCGTGAAGTGGGGCTTACTTGCGGCGAGATCGGCTGTGAGATGCGCCTGGATGTCTGGACTTAGGTTTTGAACACTTAAAAATACCTCCGGGGTGGCGGGAGTCGAGTGGGAAAGCGTCCGAAGTAGCATAACCCGGCCGAGATCGGCTGAAATATGCGCCTGGATGTTTGGACTTAGGTTTTGAGCGAAAAAATTTCCTCCAGGAGGCGGGTCGAGTGGGAAAGCGTCGAAGTCGCACTTAACCGGACGAGATCGGCTGAAATATGCGCCTGGATGTTTTTCGTTTGAAAATTGCACTAAGTCAACCGAGAGTGGAAAGGTCCGACTTCCATACCCTCCGAGGCTCGAGTCAGGCCGACCGAGGCCTCTTCCGAGGCACGATTCAAATTTCACGCGACCCGAGTGGCGTTTACCAGGAGCAACTTTTACATCAACTTTAATTTTTTTTTTTTTTTTTTTTTTCTCTAAAAACTCTGAAATTCGTGCCCTGCATCGTCGCTGCTGGAGGCGAGTCTGTGAGCGCAGGCCTTTGTAGAAAACATTCATCAGGGCCTTTAATAAATAAATCATACCCAAATCTGTGTTATTTGCAGCAGTGGGGTTAGTCTGTGGCGCAGGCCTTATGGAAAACATTCATCGAGAGGCCTTTATTAAATAAAATCATGCCCAATAAAAGTTAATGGGTGAGGTTAGTCTGTGGCGCAGGCCTTATAGAAAAACATTTTCCAGGGCCTTTATTAAATAAAATCACGCCCAATAAAGAGTTACTGTGTGGGTTAGTCTGTGAGGCAGGCCTTAAAAAAACTGTCATCCAGGGCCTTTATTAAATAAAATCATGCCCATAAGAGTGTTATTATATGAGGTTAGTCTGTGAGCGCAGGCCTTAAAGAAAACATTTATCAGGGCCTTTATTAAATAAAATCATGCCCAATAAAGCGTTACTGTGTCGGGTTAGTCTGTGGCGCAGGCCTTATAGAAAACATTTTTTCCAGGGCCTTTATTAAATAAAATCATGCCCAATAAAAGCGTTACTGTGTCGGAGTTAGTCTGTGGCTGGACAGGCCTTATAGAAAACATTTTCCAGGGCCTTTATTAAGTAAAATCATGCCCAACAAAGAGTTACTGTGTCGGGTTAGTCTGTGAGCGCAGGCCTTAAAGAAAACTGTCATCAGGGCCTTTATTAAATAAAATCATGCCCATAAGAGTGTTATTATATGCAGAGGTTAGTCAGTGGCGCAGTGCTTATAGAAAACATTTTCCAGGGCCTTTATTAAATAAAATCACGCCCAATAAAGCGTTACTGTGTCGGGTTAGTCTGTGGAGCGCAGGCCTTATAGAAAAACATTTTCCAGGGCCTTTATTAAATAAAATCACGCCCAATAAAGAGTTACTGTGTAGGGTTAGTCTGTGAGGTAGGCCTTAAAGAAAACTGTCATCAGGGCCTTAATTAAATAAAATCATGCCCATAAGAGTGTTATTATACTTGAGGTTAGTCAGTGGCGCAGGCCTTATAGAAAACATTCATGAGGGCCTTTATTAAATAAAATCATGCCCAATAAGAGTTACTGTGCTGAGGTCAGTCTGTGGCGCAGGCCTTATAGAAAACATTTTTCCAGGGCCTTTATTAAATAAAATCACGCCCAATAAAGAGTTACTGTGTGGGTTAGTCTGTGGCGCAGGCCTTATAGAAAAACATTCATGAGGCCTTTATTAAATAAAATCACGCCCAATAAAGCGTTACTGTGTCGGGTTAGTCTGTGAGGCAGGCCTTATAGAAAAACATTCATCGAGGCCTTTATTAAATAAAATCATGCCCAATAAAGAGTTACTGTGTCGGGTTAGTCTGTGAGGCAGGCCTTATGAAAACATTCATCGAGGGCCTTTATTAAATAAAATCATGCCCAATGAAGAGTTACTGTGTCGAGGTTAGTCTGTGGCGCAGGCCTTATAGAAAACATTCATCCAGGGCCTTTATTAAATACAATCATGCCCAATAAAGCGTTAATGTGTGGGGTTAGTCTGTGGCGCAGGCCTTAAGAAAACTGTCATCAGGGCCTTTATTAAATAAAATCATGCCCATAAGAGCGTTATTATAATGAGGTTAGTCAGTGAGCGCAGGGCTTATAAAACCATTTTTTTCAGGGCCTTTTTTAAATACAATCATGCCCAAATATGTGTTATTGTGATGGGGTTAGTCTGTGAGCGCAGGCCTTAAAAAAACTGTCATCAGGGCCTTTATTAAATACAATCATGCCCATAAAGTGTTATTGTATGTGGGGTTAGTCTGTAGCGCAGGCCTTAAAGAAAACATTTATCAGGGCCTTTATTAAATAAAATCATGCCCAATAAAGCGTTACTGTGTCGGGTTAGTCTGTGGCGCAGGCCTTATAGAAAACATTTTCCAGGGCCTTTATTAAATAAAATCATGCCCAAATATGTGTTATTGTGATAGGAGTTAGTCTGTGGCGCAGGCCTTAAAGAAAACTGTCATCAGGGCCTTTATTAAATACAATCATGCCCATAAGAGTGTTATTATGAGGTTAGTCTGTGGCGCAGGCCTTAAAGAAAACATTTATCAGGGCCTTTATTAAATAAAATCACGCCCAATAAAGCGTTACTGTGTCGGGTTAGTCTGTGAGCGCAGGCCTTATAGAAAACATTTTCCAGGGCCTTTATTAAATAAAATCATGCCCAAATATGTGTTATTGTGATGGGGTTAGTCTGTGAGCGCAGGCCTTAAAGAAAACTGTCATCAGGGCCTTTATTAAATACAATCATGCCCAATAAAGCGTTACTGTGTCGGGTTAGTCTGTGGCGCAGGCCTTATAGAAAACATTCAATCAGGGCCTTTATTAAATAAAATCATGCCCAAATAAGTGCTATTGTGATGGGGTTAGTCTGTGACCCCAGGCCCTGTGTAAAACTGTCACCCAGGGTCTTTATAGAGTAAAATCATGCCCAATAAGGTTAGGGTTAGGGTTAGGGTTAGGGTTAGGGTTAGGGTTAGGGTTAGGGCTAGGGCTAGGGTTAGGGTTAGGGTTAGGGTTAGGGTTAGGGTTAGGGTTGGGGCTAGGGCTAGGGCTAGGGTTAGGGTTAGGGTTAGGGTTAGGGTTAGGGTTAGGGTTGGGGCTGGGGCTAGGGCTAGGGGTTAGGGTTAGGGTTAGGGTTAGGGGTTAGGGTTAGGGTTAGGGTTAGGGTTAGGGTTAGGGTTAGGGTTAGGGTTAGGATTAGGGTTAGGGCTAGGGTTAGGGTTAGGGTTAGGGTTAGGGTTTAGTCTGTGGCCTTGGGCCTTATAGAAAACATTCATCCAGGGCCTTTATTAAATAAAATCATGCCCAATTAAGTGTTATTGTGATGATGGGGTTAGTCTGTGGCGCAGGCCTTATAGAAAACATTCATCAGGGCCTTTATTAAATAAAATCATGCCCAAATAAGTGTTATTGTGATGGGGTTAGTCTGTGGCGCAGGCCTTATAGAAAACATTCATCCAGGGCCTTTATAGAATAAAATCATGCCCAAATAAATGTTATTGTGATGGGGTTAGTCTTTGGCGCAGGCCTTATAGAAAACATTCATCCAGGGCCTTTATTAAATAAAATCATGCCCAAATAAGTGTTATTGTGATGGAGGTTAGTCTGTGGCGCAGGCCTTATAGAAAACATTCATCCAGGGCCTCTATTAAATAAAATCATGCCCAATAAGGTGTTACTGTGTAGGGTTAGTCTGTGGCGCAGGCCCTTTGTAAAACATTCATCCAGGGCCTTTATTAAATAATATCATGCCCAAATAAGTGTTATTGTGATGGGGTTAGTCTGTGAGCGCAGGCCTTATAGAAAAATTCATCCAGGGCCTTTATAGAATAAAATCATGCCCAAATAAATGTTATTGTGATGGGGTTAGTCTTTGGCGCAGGCCTTATAGAAACATTCATCCAGGGCCTTTAATAAATAAAATCATGCCCACATAAGTGTTATTGTGATGGGGTTAGTCTGTGGTATGAGCCTTATAGAAAACATTCATCAGGGCCTTTATTAAATAAAATCATGCCCAATAAGGTGTTACTGTGTAGAAGGTTAGTCTGTGGCGCAGGCCCTTTGTAAAACATTCATCCAGGGCCTTTATTAAATAATATCATGCCCAAATAAAGTGTTATTGTGATGGGGTTAGTCTGTGAGCGCAGGCCTTATAGAAAACATTCATCAGGGCCTTTTTAAATAAAATCATGCCCAAATAAGTGTTATTGTGATGGGGTTAGTCTGTGAAGCTGTGAGCCTTATAGAAATCATTCATCAGGGCCTTTATAGAATAAAATCATGCCCAATAAGGTGTTACTGTGTAGGAGGCTAGTCTGTGAGCGCAGGCCCTTTGTAAAACATTCATCCAGGGCCTTTATTAAATAATATCATGCCCAAATAAGTGTTATTGTGATGGGGTTAGTCTGTGGCGCAGGCCTTATAGAAAACATTCATCCAGGGCCTTTATTAAATAAAATCATGCCCAAATAAGTGTTATTGTGATGGGAGTTAGTCTGTGGCGCAGGCCTTATAGAAACATTCATCCAGGGCCTTTATAGAATAAAATCATGCCCAAATAAGTGTTATTGTGATGGGGTTAGTCTGTGGCGCAGGCCTTACCATAGAAAACATTCCTCCAGGGCCTTTATTAAATAAAATCATGCCCACATAAGTGTTATTGTGATGGGGTTAGTCTGTGAGCGCAGGCCTTATAGAAAACATTCATCAGGGCCTTTTTAAATAAAATCATGCCCAAAAAGTGTTTATGTGATGGGGTTAATCTGTGAGCACAGGCCTTATAGAAATCATTCATCCAGGGCCTTTATTAAATAAAATCATGCCCAAATAAGTGTTTATGTGATGAGGGTTAATCTGTGAGCACAGGCCTTATAGAAATCATTCATCAGGGCCTTTATTAAATAAAATCATGCCCAAATAAGTGTTTATGTGATGGGGTTAATCTGTGAGCACAGGCCTTATAGAAATCATTCATCAGGGCCTTTATTAAATAAAATCATGCCCAAATAAGTGTTATTGTGATGAGGTTAGTCTGTGGCGCAGGGCTTATATGAAAACATTCATCCAGGGCCTTTATAGAATAAATCATGCCCACATAAGTGTTATTGTGATGGGGTTAGTCTGTGGCGCAGGCCTTATAGAAAACATTCATCAGGGCCTTTATAGAATAAAATCATGCCCAAATAAGTGTTATTGTGATGGGGTTAGTCTGTGAGCGCAGGCCTTATAGAAAACATTCATCAGGGCCTTTATAGAATAAAATCATGCCCAATAAGGTGTTACTGTGTAGGAGGTTAGTCTGTGGCGCAGGCCCTTTGTAAAACATTCATCCAGGGCGAGAATTAAATAAAGCGATGCCCATTAAGTGTTACTGCGTTGGGGTTAATGTGTGAGCCCAGGCCTTTGGAAAATTGAAATCCAGACACGGGAGGTTAAGTAAATGTATGTGTCAGTAAGCACGTAACGGACTTGATCGGCTGTAGCAGCGCCTGGATGTGTGGACTTAGGTTTTGAGCGGCAAAAATTTCCTCCAGGAGGCCGGGTTAGTGGGAGCGTCCGAGAAGTCGCATAACCCGCCGAGATCGGCTGAAAATGTGCGCCTGGATGTCTGGACTTAGGATTTTGAAAACAAAATTTCCTCCAGGGTGGCGGTCAGTGGAAAGCGTCGAGAAGTAGCATGCCCGCCGGACGAGATCGGCTGAAATATGCGCCTGGATGATTTCGTTTGAAAATTGCACTAAGTCAACCAGGGATAAGGTCCGACTTCGCATACCCTCCGGGGCTCCGTAGTCAGGCCGACCAGAGGCCTCTTCGGGCACGATTCAAATTTCACGCGACCCAGGGGTGGCGTTTGCAGGAGCAACTTTTACATCAACTGCTGATAGTATATTTTAATTTTTTTTTATTTTTTTTTTTCTCTAAAAACTCTGAAATTCGTGCCCTGCGCATCGCTTATTATGAGCGGAGTGCAGCGAGCGCAGGCCTTTGTGAAAAACATTTATCAGAGACCTTATTAAAATAAAATCACTGCCCAAATATGTATTGTTGTGTGATAGGGGTTAGTCTGTGGCGCAGGCCTTATGGAAAACTATCATCAAGTAGCACAATAAATACAATCATACCCATAAGGTGTGGCTATGAGAGTTGATTTAGATCTGTGGCCTTGGGCCTTATAGAAAAGCATTTATCAGGGCCTTTGTTAAATAAAATCATGCCCAATAAAGCGTTACTGTATCGGGTTAGTCGTAGCAGA
>NW_025047683.1:3670495-3673680 GCF_018831695.1 Puntigrus tetrazona | reverse complement strand
AAAATATTTTCTATAAGGCCTGCTGCTCTTTAGAACTAACCCGACACAGTAACTCTTTATTGGGCATGATTTTTGTTAATAAAGGCCCTGGAAAAATGTTTTCTATAAGGCCTGCGCTCACTGACTAACCCCGATTACAATAACTCTTTATTGGGCATGATTTTATTTAATTAAGGCCCTGGATGACAGTTTTCTTAAGAGCCTGCCCTCACAGACTAACCCGACATGTGCTATGGTTGTAACTCTTTATTGGGCATTGATTTTATTTAATAAAGGCCCTGGAAACATGTTTTCTATTAAGGCCCTACCCTCACAGACTAACCCGACAGACTAGTACACAGTCTTTATTGGGCGTGATTTTATTTAATAAAGGCCCTGGAAAAATGTTTTCTATAAGGCCTGCGCTCACTGACTAACCCGTTACAATAACACTCTTATTGGGCATGATTTTATTTAATAAAGGCCCTGGATGAATGTTTTCTTTGCGCTCACCAGCACTGCGCTCACAGACTAACCCGAAGTTTTTACAATGTAACTCTTTATGGGCATGATTTTATTTAATAAAGGCCCTGGACAAATGTTTTCTTTAAGGCCTGCGCTCACAGACTAACCCGACACAGTAACTCTTTATTGGGCATGATTTTACTTAATAAAGGCCCTGGAAAAATGTTTTCTATAAGGCCTGCGCTCACAGACTAACCCGACACAGTAGCAGCTTTATTGGGCATGATTTTATTTAATAAAGGCCCTGGAAAAATGTTTTTCTATAAGGCCTGCGCTCACAGACTAACCCCGACACAGTAACGCTTTATTGGGCATGATTTTATTTAATAAAGGCCCTGGATAAATGTTTTCTTTAAGGCCTGCGCTCTGACTAACCCCGTTACAATAACACTCTTATGGGCATGATTTTATTTAATAAAGGCCCTGGATGACCCAGTTTTCTTTAAGGCCTGCCCTCACAGACTAACCCGACACAGTAACTCTTTATTGGGCGTGATTTTATTTAATAAAGGCCCTGGAAAAATGTTTTCTATAAGGCCTGCGCTCACAGACTAACCCGACCCATTAACTCTTTGTGGGCATGATTTTGTTTAATAAAGGCCCTCGATGAATGTTTTCCATAAGGCCTGCGCTCACAGACTAACCCCGTCCACAATAACACAGATTTGGGTATGATTTTATTTATTAAAGGCCCTGGATGAATGTTTTCTACAAAGGCCTGCGCTCACAGACTTCGCCCGTTAAAGCAGCGGCAGCGCAGGGGAACGCAATTTCAGAAAAGTTTTAAAAAAAAAAAAAAAAAAAAAAAAAATTAAAGTTGATGTAAGAGTTGCTCCTGGGTAAGCGGCCACCTCCGGGGTCGCGGTGAAGTGAATCGTGCCGAGAAAGAGCCTCTCAGTAGTCCAACCTGACTCGGAGCCTCGGAGTATGGAAGTCGGACCTTTCCCGAAGTTGGACTTAGTGCAATTTTAGAAAAAAAATCATCCAAGCGCATATTTCAGCCGATCTCAGCGGGTTAAGTGCGACTTCTCGGGCGCTTTCCCACTCGACCCGGCCTCCCTGGAGAAATTTTACCGTTCAAAACCTAAGTCCAAACATCCAGGCGCATATTTCAGCGATCTCAGCGGGTTAAGTGCGACTTCTCGGGCGCTTTCCCACTGCGACCCGAGCCTCCTCCTGGAGAAATTTTTTCGTTCAAAACCTAAGTCCAAACATCCAGGCGCATATTTCGACCGATCTCGGCCGGGTTAAGTGCGACTTCTCGGGCGCTTTCCCACTCGACCCGGCCTCCCTGGAGAAATTTTTTTCGTTCAAAACCTAAGTCCAAACATCCAGGCGCATATTTCAGCGATCTCGGCCGGGTTAAGTGCGACTTCTCGGGCGCTTTCCCTCGAGCCCCCGCCTCCCTGGAGAAATTTTTTCGTTCAAAACCTAAGTCCAAACATCCAGGCGCATATTTCAGCCCGATCTCAGCGGGTTAAGTCGCGACTTCTCGGGCGCTTTCCCCTCGACCCGGCCTCCCTGGAGAAATTTTTGCGTTCAAAACCTAAGTCCAAACATCCAGGCGCATATTTCAGCCGATCTCAGCCGGGTTAAGTCGACTTCTCGGGCGCTTTCCCTCGACCCGGCCTCCCTGGAGAATTTTTTGCTTTTCAAAACCTAAGTCCAGACATCCAGGCGCATATTTCCAGCGATCTCAGCGGGTTAAGTGCGACTTCTCGGGCGCTTTCCCACTCGACCCCTCCACCCTGGAGGATTTTTTTGCTTTCAAAACCTAAGTCCAAACATCCAGGCGCATATTTCAGCCGATCTCAGCGGGTTAAGTGCGACTTCTCGGGCGCTTTCCACTCGACCCGGCCACCCTGGAGTAAATTTTTGCGTTCAAAACCTAAGTCCAAACATCCAGGCGCATATTTCAGCCCGATCTCGGCGGGTTAAGTGCGACTTCTCGGGCGCTTTCCCACTCGACCCGGCCTCCCTGGAGAAATTTTTTCGTTCAAAACCTAAGTCCAGACATCAGGCGCATATTTCAGCCGATCTCGGCGCGTTAAGTCCCGACTTCGGGCGCTTTCCCTCGACCCCGCCACCCTGGAGGTATTTTTAAGCGTTCAAAACCTAAGTCCAAACATCCAGGCGCATCTCACAGCCCGATCTCGGCGCGTTAAGCCCACTTCACGGGCGCTTTCCCTCGACCCCGCCACCCGGAGTATTTTTAAGCGTTCAAAACCTAAGTCCAAACATCCAGGCGCATCTCACAGCCGATCTCGGAGCGCGTTAAGCCCCACTTCACGGCGCTTTTCCCCTGCGACCCCGCCACGGTATTTTTAGCGTTCAAAACCTAAGTCCAGACATCCAGGCGCATCTCACAGCGATCTCGGCGCGTTACGCCCCACTTCACGGGCGCTTTCCCCTCGACCCCGCCACCCGGAGTATTTTTAAGCGTTCAAAACCTAAGTCCAAACATCCAGGCGCATCTCACAGCGATCTCGGCGCGTTAAGCCCCACTTCACGGGCGCTTTCCCACTCGACCCCGCCACCCGGAGG
The DNA here is from genome assembly GCF_018831695.1 of Puntigrus tetrazona. Taxonomy (NCBI): domain Eukaryota; kingdom Metazoa; phylum Chordata; class Actinopteri; order Cypriniformes; family Cyprinidae; genus Puntigrus; species Puntigrus tetrazona. The sequence goes on along the minus strand of NW_025047683.1, from coordinate 3,670,632 downwards.
TATTTTTAAGCGTTCAAAACCTAAGTCCAAACATCCAGGCGCATCTCACAGCCGATCTCGGCGCGTTAAGCCCCACTTCACGGGCGCTCCCACTCGACCCCCGCCACCCGGAGGTATTTTTAAGCGTTCAAAACCTA
>NW_025047683.1:3647995-3665495 GCF_018831695.1 Puntigrus tetrazona | reverse complement strand
GCCGCGGAGGCGTCCGAGGCGGAGGGCCGGGGTCCGTCGGCGGCGAGGCGGAGGTGGCGAACACCCACGGAAGCCGCCGAGAGGAGGGCGCGCTCGGTCCCAGGCGCCTGGGGGCGCCGACCTCCCCCTCGTGGGAGGAAGCGGGAAGCGCTCGACTCCCGCCGAGGCGCGTGCCGTGGCGGTCTGCACTTGGGAGGAGCGGAGGGGCGGGAAGCCCCCTGCGGCGCTCAGCCGCGGGACCGGAGGTCCCGGTCGATGGAAGCGACCCTCAGACAGGCGTGGCCCGGGGCGGACCGGGGCGCAAAGTGCGTTCGAAGTGTCGATGATCGATGTGTCCTGCAATTCACATTAGTTCTCGCGCAGCTGGCTGCGTTCTTCATCGGCGCCGCGAGCGAGTGATCCACCGCTAAAGTCGTACTGCGTTTGAGTTTAGCGCCGGGGCGAGGCGAACTGCACAGGCTTGTGTGGGTTCAAAAATACAAAAAGTCGTTCCCGGACGAGGCGCCCCAGCGAGGGGACTTGAACCCACGGTCCCGAAGGCCTGCTGGGTACCGCCGGGGTTGGCAAAGCAAAGTCTTTCAGAGGCTCGCGGCCTCGGCCCCACCCGTGCCAAGGGGTGGGGCGCTGTGATGAGTTGCTCAAGCCTCCGCGGGGAGGTGCGTCAAGCCTCCCAGAGCGGCGTTCCCTTCTCGCGAGATCCTCTCTCCGCCGTCTTAGGTTTTTGTGCGGTTCTTTTGCCGTCTTGGATGTTTGGCGGCAGACCTCTCGGGCCACGGCCGCTGGAACATAAGTAAAATAGGATAGAGGTTTTTACCCGGACGAGGCGCCCCTCCTTCGCGGGAGAGACTTTGAACCACGGTCCCGGAGGCCGTGCGGGTACCCGCCAGGGCCCGGCTCGGCCCCCGCCCCGCTGGAAAGCAGGGGGCCCGCCGAGTGCAGCGACAGTCAAGTTCTCTCGGATCTCTCTCTCTCTCTCTCCGCCTTAGGGTTTTGTGCGGTTCTTTTGCCGTTTTGGGTTTTTTGCGGCAGACCTCTCGAGCCCACGGCCGCTGGATCATAAGTAAAATAGGATAGAGGTTTTTACCCCGGACGGGCGCTCCTCCTTCGCGGGAGAGACTTTGAACCACGGTCCCGGAGGCCGTGCGGGTACCCGCCAGGGCCCGGCTCAGCCCCGCCGCTGCTGGAAAGCAGGGGGCCGCGCCGAGTCTGGCGACAGTCAAGTTCTCTCTCTCTCTCTCTCTCTCCGCCTTAGGTTTTGTGCGGTTCTTTTTGCCGTTTTGGGTTTTTGGCGGCAGACCTCTCGGGCCACGGCCGCTGGATCATAAGTAAAATAGGATAGAGGTTTTTACCCGGACAGGCGCCCCTCCGCCAGCGGGAGAGACTTTGAACCACGGTCCCGGAGGCCGTGCGGGTACCCGCCAGGGCCCGGCTCGGCCCCCGCCGCTGGAAAGCAGGGGGCCCGCCGAGTGCAGCGACAGTCATGGCGCTCGCGGTAGGTTGCTCAAGCCTCCGGCGGGAGGTCGTCAAGCCTCCCAGAGAGCGGCGTTCCCTTCTCGCGGATCTCTCTCTCTCCGCCGTCTTAGGTTTTGTGCGGTTCTTTTGCCGTCTTGGGTTTTTAGCGGCAGACCTCTCGGGCCACGGCCGCTGGATCATAGAGTAAAATAGGATAGAGGTTTTTACCCGGACAGGCGCCCCTCCCGCGGGAGAGACTTTGAACCACGGTCCCGGAGGCGTGCGGGTACCCGCCAGGGCCCGGCTCAGCCCCGCCGCTGGAAGCGGGGGCGCCAGTCTGGCGACAGTCAAGTTCCCTTTTTTTTTTTTTCTTATCGCGCTGCGCTTTCGCTTCGGTGCTCCGGAGAGAGGCGCGCGGGCCGCCGGCCTCTGCCGCGCACCCGGGCTTGAGGCGAGGGAGGTGGGCTAGGCCTCCCGCCCGGGCGGTTTCGCTTTGGATCGGGCGGGCGATAATGATCCTTCCGCGGGTTCACCTCACGGAAACCTTATTCACGACTTTTACTTCCTCTAGATAGTCAAGTTTGATCGTCTTCGGCGCTCGCCCCAGAGCCCCATGGGGCGGCGAGGCGGTCCGAACCTCACTAAACCATCCAATCGGTAGTAGCGACGAGGCGGTGTGTACAAGGGCAGGGGACTTAATCAGCGCGAGCTTATGACCCGCGCTTACTGGGAATTCCTCGTTGATGGGAAATAGTTTCAATCCCCAGTCCCGATCACGGCGGGGTTCAGCGGGTTACCAGCGCCTCGGCGCAGGGTAGACACCTGCGCTGATCCGCCCCATTAATGGCGCGCGTGCAGCCCGGACATCTAAGGGCATCACAGACCTGTTATTGCTCCATCTCGCGTGGCTGAGCGCCACTTGTCCCTCTAAGAAGTTTTTGGCGCGCCGACCCAAGTGGGCGCGCCACTATTTAGCAAGCGAGTCTCGTTCGTTATCGGAATGAACCAGACAAATCGCTCCACCAACTAAAACGGCCATGCACCACCACCCACAGAATCGAGAAAGAGCTATCAATCTGTCAATCCTTTCCGTGTCCGGGCGGGTGAGGTTTCCGTGTTGAGTCAAATTAAGCCGCAGGCTCCACTCCTGGTGGTGCCCTTCCGTCAATTCCTTTAAGTTTCAGCTTTGCAACCATACTCCCCGGAACCCAAAGACTCGTGGTTTCCATACGCTGCCTGCCGGGTCATGGGAATAACGCCGCCCGGATCGCGGGTCGGCATCGTTCTGGTCGGAACTACTGACGGTATCTGATCGTCTTGAACCTCCGACTTTCGTTCTTGATTAATGAAAACATTCTTGGCAAATGCTTTCGCTTTCGTCCGTCTTGCGCCGGTCAAGAATTTCACCTCTAGCGGCGCAATCTGAATGCCCCGGCCGTCCCTCTTAATCATGGCTCGGGTTCCAGAAACCCACAAAATAGAACCGAGTCCTATTCCATTATTCCTAGCTGCGGTATTCAGCGGCGGCGCTCGACCTGCTTTGAACACTCTAATTTTTTCAAAGTAAGCGCTTTGGGCCCCTCGGACGGACACCCAGCCAAGGGCATCCGAGGGCGCCTCGAGGCAGGAGGACCTGGGGCGGGCGGTGGCTCGCCTCTCGGCGGACCGCCAGCCAGATCGAGATCAACTACGAGCTTTTTAACTGCAGCAACTTTAATATACGCTATTGGAGCTGGAATTACACGCGGCTGCTGGCACCAGACTTGCCCTCCAATGGGTCCTCGCCCATGTGTTTAAGATCGCTCATTCCAATTACAGGGCCTCGAAAGAGACCTGTATTGTTGACCACCGTCACTACCTCTCCGAGTCGGAAATGGGTAATTTGCGGCGCCTGCTGCCTTCCTTGGATGTGGTAGCCGTTTCTCAGGCTCCCTCTCCGGAATCGAACCCTGATTCCCGTCACCCGTGGTCACCATGGTAGCGCGCCTGATGTACCATCGAAAGTTGATAGGGCAGACACTCGAATGAATCGTCGCCGCGCGCGGAGAGGCGGCGATCGGCCGAGTTATCTAGAGTCACCAAAGGTACCGGGTCGGGAGGGCGGATCCCCGAGGCCGGATGGGTTTTGGATCTGATAAATGCTGCGCGTCCCTAGCCTCCGCCCCCGCGAGAGGCGGTCGGCCGATCGGCTTCGTTTGCATGTATTAGCTCTGGAATTGCCACAGTTATCCAAGTACCGGGTGGAGCGATCAAAGGGACCATAACTGATTTAATGAGCCATTCGCAGTTTCACTGTACCGGCCGTGTGCACTTAGACCTGCATGGCTTAATCTTTGAGACAAGCATATGTTACTGGCAGGATCAACCAGGTAACCCCTGTGGGTCGTAGGGACCAACCGGCCGCGAGCGCGTTTTTGCCTACACGGGTCTCAGTCCGCCTGAGGAGGGGCCTGGGCAGACCCGCTTGGACCCTCGGCTAAGACCGGCCGCTCATAGAGGGCGGCGCGGCTCGAACCTTCCCCCGGCGGGGGTCGCCGTTTCGGGGTGGGTGGCGCTGGGATCGCGGGCGGCCTTTCGGAAAAGTGTGTTTCACGGGGGCGGGGTACCCGCGCGGCGTCGCCGGGGCAGCGTCGCGTTCTGCCCCTCCGCCCGCCCGGTGGCGGACCTCTGCGCTCTGACCCGGCCGTCTGAGGCCTCCCTCGAAGGTTGGCGCCTTCCCTCGGGCTGAGGGGCCTGCTCGTAACGAGCGTCCAAATTGCCGGGCGCGGCGTGCTGTCAAAGCCCAAGCGTAAACCCATTGCGCGCCCGTGCCCCTGCCAGGCACTCCCGACCCATAGCGGCCAGCGGGGCTGGCCGGGTGGGGTCCTAGGCTAGAAGCGCTTTCGCGCTCAATCGATCACGTTTCGGGCGAGGGCGCGCTCGCCGTCGAGCGTCCTCTCTCGGCGTCTGTGTCCGTGTTTCAGGTGAAGCGTTCGATAGCTCCCTCGCCCCGGAGCTTCAGAAAGATTGCGTTCAAAACCTAAGTCGATATGGACTTAGTCGTTTTCGACTTTTTTTCGCTCAGAGACTAAGTCCACAAAAACACGCGTTCACCGAAATCGTGTACCCATGTAAAAGTTGCTCCTGTGTAAACGGCCACCTCCAGGGTCGCGGGAAAATTTGAATCATGCCGGGAGAGGCCTCTCGGTCGGCCTGACTCGGAGCCTCGGAGGTATGGAAGTCGGACCTTTCCCCGAAGTTGGACTTAGTGCAATTTTCGAAACGAAAATCATCCAGGCGCTTCATCCGACCGATCGAGTCCGGGTTAAGTGCGCCTTCCCGGACGCTTTCCCACTCGACCCCCGCCGTCCTGGAGGAAATTTTTTTGCGTTCAAAACCTAAGTCCAAACATCCAGGCGCTTCATCCGACCGATCGAGTCGGGTTAAGTGCGCCTTCGGACGCTTTCCCACTCGACCCCGCCGTCCTGGAGAAATTTTTTCGTTCAAAACCTAAGTCCAAACATCCAGGCGCTTCATCCGACCCGATCGAGTCCGGGTTAAGTGCGCCTTCGGGCGCTTTCCACTCGACCCCGCCGTCCTGGAGAAATTTTTTCGTTCAAAACCTAAGTCCAAACATCCAGGCGCTTCATCCGACCGATCGAGTCCGGGTTAAGTGCGCCTTCGGGCGCTTTCCCACTCGACCCCGCCGTCCTGGAGAAATTTTTTCGTTCAAAACCTAAGTCCAAACATCCAGGCGCTTCATCCGACCGATCGAGTCCGGGTTAAGTGCGCCTTCGGACGCTTTCCCACTCGACCCCCGCCGTCCTGGAGAAATTTTTTCGTTCAAAACCTAAGTCCAAACATCCAGGCGCTTCATCCGACCCGATCGAGTCCGGGTTAAGTGCGCCTTCGGACGCTTTCCCACTCGACCCCCGCCGTCCTGGAGAAATTTTTGCGTTCAAAACCTAAGTCCAAACATCCAGGCGCTTCATCCGACCGATCGAGTCCGGGTTAAGTGCGCCTTCGGGCGCTTTCCCCTCGACCCCGCCGTCCTGGAGAAATTTTTTGCGTTCAAAACCTAAGTCCAAACATCCAGGCGCTTCATCCGACCCGATCGAGTCGGGTTAAGTCGCCCTTCGGGCGCTTTCCCACTCGACCCCCCGCCGTCCTGGAGAATTTTTTGCTTTCAAAACCTAAGTCCAGACATCCAGGCGCTTCATCCAGCGATCTCGGCGGGTTAAGTCGCGACTTCTCGGGCGCTTTCCACTCGACCCGGTCTCCCTGGAGAAATTTTTTCGTTCAAAACCTAAGTCCAAACATCCAGGCGCATATTTCAGGCGATCTCGGCGGGTTAAGTGCGACTTCGGACGCTTTCCCACTCGACCCCGCCACCCTGGAGAAATTTTTTGCTTTCAAAACCTAAGTCCAAACATCCAGGCGCATATTTCAGGCGATCTCGGCGGGTTAAGTGCGACTTCGGACGCTTTCCACTCGACCCCGCCACCCTGGAGAAATTTTTTGCTTTCAAAACCTAAGTCCAAACATCCAGGCGCATATTTCAGGCGATCTCGGCGGGTTAAGTCGACTTCCCGGACGCTTTCCCACTCGACCCCGCCACCCTGGAGGATTTTTTTGCTTTCAAAACCTAAGTCCAAACATCCAGGCGCATATTTCAGCCGATCTCGGCGGGTTAAGTCGCGACTTCTCGGGCGCTTTCCCACTCGACCCCTCCACCCTGGAGGTATTTTTAAGCGTTCAAAACCTAAGTCCAGACATCCAGGCGCATATTTCAGGCGATCTCGGCGGGTTAAGTCGACTTCCCGGGCGCTTTCCCACTCGACCCCGCCACCCTGGAGGATTTTTTTGCTTTCAAAACCTAAGTCCAAACATCCAGGCGCATATTTCAGGCGATCTCGGCGGGTTAAGTGCGACTTCCCGGGCGCTTTCCCACTCGACCCCGCCACCCTGGAGATTTTTTTGCTTTCAAAACCTAAGTCCAGACATCCAGGCGCATATTTCAGCGATCTCGGCGGGTTAAGTCGCGACTTCTCGGGCGCTTTCCCCTCGACCCCCTCCACCCTGGAGGTATTTTTAAGCGTTCAAAACCTAAGTCCAGACATCCAGGCGCATATTTCAGGCGATCTCGGCGGGTTAAGTGCGACTTCGGGCGCTTTCCCACTCGACCCCGCCACCCTGGAGGATTTTTTTGCTTTCAAAACCTAAGTCCAAACATCCAGGCGCATATTTCAGCGATCTCGGCGGGTTAAGTCGCGACTTCTCGGGCGCTTTCCCACTCGACCCCCTCCACCCTGGAGGATTTTTAAGCGTTCAAAACCTCGTCCAGACATCCAGGCGCTCGTTACAGCCGATCAAGGCGGGTTAAAGCGACTTCTCGGGTTCACACATTTACGAACCCCGTGTCTGGATTTCAATTTTCCAAAGGGCCTGGGCTCACACATTAACCCCAACGCAGTAACACTTTAATGGGCATCGTTTTATTTCATTCTCGCCCTGGATGAATGTTTTACAAAGGGCCTGCGCTCACAGACTAACCCTACACACTAACACCTTATTGGGCATATTTTTTTTTTTTCTATAAAGGCCCTGGATGAATGTTTTCTATAAGGCCTGCGCTCACAGACTAACCCCATCACAATAACACTTATGTGGGCATGATTTTATTCTATAAAGGCCCTGGATGAATGTTTTCTATAAGGCCTGCGCTCACAGACTAACCCCATCACAATAACACTTATTTGGGCATGATTTTATTTAAAAAGGCCCTGGATGAATGTTTTCTACAAAGGCCTGCGCTCACAGACTAACCCGACACAGTAGCGCCTTATTGGGCATGATTTTATTTAATAAAGGCCCTGGAGGAATGTTTTCTATAAGGCCTGCACTCACAGACTAACCCCATCACAATAACACTTATTTGGGCATGATTTTATTCTATAAAGGCCCTGGATGAATGTTTTCTATAAGGCCTGCGCTCACAGACTAACCCTATCACAATAACACTTATTTGGGCATGATTTTATTTAATAAAGGCCCTGGATGAATGTTTTCTATAAGGCCTGCGCTCACAGACTAACCCCATCACAATAACACTTATTTGGGCATGATATTATTTAATAAAGGCCCTGGATGAATGTTTTACAAAGGGCCTGCGCTCACAGACTAACCCTACACAGTAACACCTTATTGGGCATGATTTTATTTAATAGAGACCCTGGATGAATGTTTTCTATAAGGCCTGCGCTCACAGACTAACCCCATCACAATAACACTTATTTGGGCATGATTTTATTTAATAAAGGCCCTGGATGAATGTTTTCTATAAGGCCCGCGCTCACAGACTAACCCCTAACCTAACCTAACCTAACCTAACCTAGCCTAACCTAACCTAACCTAACCTAACCTAACCTAACCTAACCTAACCTAACCTAACCTAACCTAACCTAACCTAACCTAACCTAACCTAACCCTACCTAACCTAACCTAACCTAACCTAGGCCTAACCTAACCTAACCTAGCCTAACCTAACCTAACCTAACCTAACCTAACCTAACCTAACCTAACCTTATTGGGCATGATTTTACTCTATAAAGGCCCTGGGTGACAGTTTTACACAGGGCCTGGGGTCACAGACTAACCCCATCACAATAGCACTTATTTGGGCATGTTTTTATTTAATAAAGGCCCTGATTGAATGTTTTCTATAAGGCCTGCGCTCACAGACTAACCCGACACAGTAACGCTTCATTGGGCATGATTTTATTTAATAAAGGCCCTGGAACAATGTTTTCTATAAGGCCTGCGCTCACAGACTAACCCGACACAGTAACTCTTTGTTGGGCATGATTTTACTTAATAAAGGCCCTGGAAAAATGTTTTCTATAAGGCCTGCGCTCACAGACTAACCCGACACAATGCGCTTTATTGGGCATGATTTTATTTAATAAAGGCCCTGGAAAAAATGTTTTCTATAAGGCCTGCGCTCACAGACTAACCCGACACAGTAACGCTTCATTGGGCATGATTTTATTTAATAAAGGCCCTGGAACAATGTTTTCTATAAGGCCTGCGCTCACAGACTAACCCGACACAGTAACTCTTTGTTGGGCATGATTTTTACTTAATAAAGGCCCTGGAAAAATGTTTTCTATAAGGCCTGCGCTCACAGACTAACCCGACACAGTGCGCTTTATTGGGCATGATTTTATTTAATAAAGGCCCTGGAAAAAATGTTTTCTATAAGGCCTGCGCTCACAGACTAACCCGACACAGTAACGCTTCATTGGGCATGATTTTATTTAATAAAGGCCCTGGATGACAGTTTTCTTTAAGGCCTGCGCTCACAGACTAACCCGACACATTGCGCTTTATTGGGCATGATTGTATTTAATAAAGGCCCTGGATGAATGTTTTCTATAAGGCCTGCGCTCACAGACTAACCCGACACAGTAACTCTTTATTGGGCATGATTTTATTTAATAAAGGCCCTCGATGAATGTTTTGTATAAGGCCTGCCCTCACAGACTAACCCGACACAGTAACTCTTTATTGGGCGTGATTTTATTTAATAAAGGCCCTGGAAAAATGTTTTCTATAAGGCCTGCGCTCACAGACTGACCCGACACAGTAACTCTTTATTGGGCATGATTTTATTTAATAAAGGCCCTCGATGAATGTTTTCTATAAGGCCTGCGCTCACTGACTAACCCCCGTTACAATAACACTCTTATGGGCATGATTTTATTTAATTAAGGCCCTGGATGACAGTTTTCTTTAAGGCCTACCCTCACAGACTAACCCGACACAGTAACTCTTTATTGGGCGTGATTTTATTTAATAAAGGCCCTGGAAAAATGTTTTCTATAAGGCCTGCGCTCACAGACTAACCCGACACAGTAGCGCTTTATTGGGCGTGATTTTATTTAATAAAGGCCCTCGATGAATGTTTTCTATAAGGCCTGCGCTCACAGACTAACCCGACACAGTAACTCTTTATTGGGCGTGATTTTATTTAATAAAGGCCCTGGAAAAATGTTTTCTATAAGGCCTGCGCTCACAGACTGACCCGACACAGTAACTCTTTATTGGGCATGATTTTATTTAATAAAGGCCCTCGATGAATGTTTTCTATAAGGCCTGCGCTCACTGACTAACCCCCGTTACAATAACACTCTTATGGGCATGATTTTATTTAATTAAGGCCCTGGATGACAGTTTTCTTTAAGGCCTACCCTCACAGACTAACCCGACACAGTAACTCTTTATTGGGCGTGATTTTATTTAATAAAGGCCCTGGAAAAATGTTTTCTATAAGGCCTGCGCTCACAGACTAACCCGACACAGTGCGCTTTATTGGGCGTGATTTTATTTAATAAAGGCCCTGGAAAAATGTTTTCTATAAGCACTGCGCTCACTGACTAACCCCGTTACAATAACACTCTTATGGGCATGATTTTATTTAATAAAGGCCCTGGATGACAGTTTTCTTTAAGGCCTGCGCTCACAGACTAACCCGACACAGTAACTCTTTGTTGGGCATGATTTTTACTTAATAAAGGCCCTGGAAAAATGTTTTCTATAAGGCCTGCGCTCACAGACTAACCCGACACAGTAGCGCTTTATTGGGCATGATTTTATTTAATAAAGGCCCTGGAAAAAATGTTTTCTATAAGGCCTGCGCTCACAGACTAACCCGACACAGTGCGCTTTGTGGGCATGATTTTATTTAATAAAGGCCCTGGATAAATGTTTTCTTTAAGGCCTGCGCTCACAGACTAACCCCGTTACAATAACACTCTTATGGGCATGATTTTATTTAATAAAGGCCCTGGATGACAGTTTTCTTTAAGGCCTGCCCTCACAGACTAACCCGACACAGTAACTCTTTATTGGGCGTGATTTTATTTAATAAAGGCCCTGGAAAAATGTTTTTCTATAAGGCCTGCGCTCACAGACTAACCCGACCCATTAACTCTTTATTGGGCATGATTTTATTTAATAAAGGCCCTCGATGAATGTTTTCCATAAGGCCTGCGCTCACAGACTAACCCCGTCACAATAACACAGATTTGGGTATGATTTTATTTATTAAAGGCCCTGGATGAATGTTTTCTACAAAGGCCTGCGCTCACAGACTCGCCCGTTAAAAGCAGCGACGCGCAGGGCACGAATTTCAGAGTTTTTAGAGAAAAAAAAAAAAAAAAAAAAAAAAAAAAATTAAAGTTGATGTAAAAGTTGCTCCTGGGTAAACGGCCACCTCCGGGGTCGCGGTGAAATTTGAATCGTGCCCGGGAAGAGGCCTCTCGGTCGGCCTGACTCGGAGCCTCGGAGGGTATGGAAGTCGGACCTTTCCCCGAAGTTGGACTTAGTGCAATTTTGAAAGCGAAAATCATCCAGCGCATATTTCAGCCGATCTCAGCCGGGTTAAGTGCGACTTCTCGGGCGCTTTCCCACTCGACCCGGCCTCCCTGGAGAAATTTTTTCGTTCAAAACCTAAGTCCAAACATCCAGGCGCATATTTCAGCCGATCTCAGCGGGTTAAGTGCGACTTCTCGGGCGCTTTCCACTCGACCCGGCCTCCCTGGAGAAATTTTTTCGTTCAAAACCTAAGTCCAAACATCCAGGCGCATATTTCAGCCCGATCGGCGGGTTAAGTGCGACTTCTCGGGCGCTTTCCCACTCGACCCGGCCTCCCTGGAGAAATTTTTTCGTTCAAAACCTAAGTCCAAACATCCAGGCGCATATTTCAGCCGATCTCGGCGGGTTAAGTGCGACTTCTCGGGCGCTTTCCCACTCGACCCCGCCGTCCTGGAGAAATTTTTTCGTTCAAAACCTAAGTCCAAACATCCAGGCGCTTCATCCGACCCGATCGAGTCCGGGTTAAGTGCGCCTTCGGACGCTTTCCACTCGACCCCCGCCGTCCTGGAGAAATTTTTGCGTTCAAAACCTAAGTCCAAACATCCAGGCGCTTCATCCGACCGATCGAGTCCGGGTTAAGTCGCCTTCGGACGCTTTCCCACTCGACCCCCCGCCGTCCTGGAGAAATTTTTGCGTTCAAAACCTAAGTCCAAACATCCAGGCGCTTCATCCGACCGATCGAGTCCGGGTTAAGTCGCCTTCGGACGCTTTCCCACTCGACCCCCGCCGTCCTGGAGAAATTTTTGCGTTCAAAACCTAAGTCCAAACATCCAGGCGCTTCATCCGACCGATCGAGTCCGGGTTAAGTCGCCTTCGGGCGCTTTCCCACTCGACCCCCGCCGTCCTGGAGAAATTTTTTGCGTTCAAAACCTAAGTCCAAACATCCAGGCGCTTCATCCGACCGATCGAGTCCGGGTTAAGTCGCCTTCGGACGCTTTCCCACTCGACCCCGCCGTCCTGGAGAATTTTTTTGCTTTCAAAACCTAAGTCCAGACATCCAGGCGCTTCATCCAGCGATCTCGGCGGGTTAAGTCGCGACTTCTCGGGCGCTTTCCACTCGACCCGGTCTCCCTGGAGAAATTTTTTCGTTCAAAACCTAAGTCCAAACATCCAGGCGCATATTTCAGGCGATCTCGGCGGGTTAAGTGCGACTTCCGGACGCTTTCCCACTCGACCCCGCCACCCTGGAGAAATTTTTTGCTTTCAAAACCTAAGTCCAAACATCCAGGCGCATATTTCAGGCGATCTCGGCGGGTTAAGTCGACTTCGGGCGCTTTCCCACTCGACCCCGCCACCCTGGAGAAATTTTTTGCTTTCAAAACCTAAGTCCAAACATCCAGGCGCATATTTCAGGCGATCTCGGCGGGTTAAGTGCGACTTCGGGCGCTTTCCCACTCGACCCCGCCACCCTGGAGGATTTTTTTGCTTTCAAAACCTAAGTCCAAACATCCAGGCGCATATTTCAGCCCGATCTCGGCGGGTTAAGTCGCGACTTCTCGGGCGCTTTCCCACTCGACCCCCTCCACCCTGGAGGTATTTTTAAGCGTTCAAAACCTAAGTCCAGACATCCAGGCGCATATTTCAGGCGATCTCGGCGGGTTAAGTGCGACTTCGGGCGCTTTCCCACTCGACCCCGCCACCCTGGAGGATTTTTTTGCTTTCAAAACCTAAGTCCAAACATCCAGGCGCATATTTCAGGCGATCTCGGCGGGTTAAGTGCGACTTCGGACGCTTTCCCACTCGACCCCGCCACCCTGGAGGATTTTTTTGCTTTCAAAACCTAAGTCCAGACATCCAGGCGCATATTTCAGCCGATCTCGGCGGGTTAAGTCGCGACTTCTCGGGCGCTTTCCCACTCGACCCCCTCCACCCTGGAGGTATTTTTAAGCGTTCAAAACCTAAGTCCAGACATCCAGGCGCATATTTCAGGCGATCTCGGCGGGTTAAGTGCGACTTCCCGGGCGCTTTCCCACTCGACCCCCGCCACCCTGGGAGATTTTTTTGCTTTCAAAACCTAAGTCCAAACATCCAGGCGCATATTTCAGCCGATCTCGGCGGGTTAAGTCGCGACTTCTCGGGCGCTTCCCCTCGACCCCCTCCACCCTGGAGGATTTTTTAAGCGTTCAAAACCTACGTCCAGACATCCAGGCGCTCGTTACAGCCGATCAAGGCGGGTTAAAGCGACTTCTCGGTTTACACATTTCTGAACCCCGTGTCTGGATTTCAATTTTCCAAAGGGCCTGGGCTCACACATTAACCAACGCAGTAACACTTTAATGGGCATCGTTTTATTTCATTCTCGCCCTGGATGAATGTTTTACAAAAAGGGCCTGCGCTCACAGACTAACCCTACACACTAACACCTTATTGGGCATAATTTTTTTTTTTCTATAAAGGCCCTGGATGAATGTTTTCTATAAGGCCTGCGCTCACAGACTAACCCCATCACAATAACACTTATGTGGGCATGATTTTATTCTATAAAGGCCCTGGATGAATGTTTTCTATAAGGCCTGCGCTCACAGACTAACCCCATCACAATAACACTTATTTGGGCATGATTTTATTTTAAAAAGGCCCTGGATGAATGTTTTCTACAAAGGCCTGCGCTCACAGACTAACCCGACACAGTAGCGCCTTATTGGGCATGATTTTATTTAATAAAGGCCCTGGAGGAATGTTTTCTATAAGGCCTGCACTCACAGACTAACCCCATCACAATAACACTTATTTGGGCATGATTTTATTCTATAAAGGCCCTGGATGAATGTTTTCTATAAGGCCTGCGCTCACAGACTAACCCTATCACAATAACACTTATTTGGGCATGATTTTATTTAATAAAGGCCCTGGATGAATGTTTTCTATAAGGCCTGCGCTCACAGACTAACCCCATCACAATAACACTTATTTGGGCATGATATTATTTAATAAAGGCCCTGGATGAATGTTTTACAAAGGGCCTGCGCTCACAGACTAACCCTACACAGTAACACCTTATTGGGCATGATTTTATTTAATAGAGACCCTGGATGAATGTTTTCTATAAGGCCTGCGCTCACAGACTAACCCCATCACAATAACACTTATTTGGGCATGATTTTATTTAATAAAGGCCCTGGATGAATGTTTTCTATAAGGCCAGCGCTCACAGACTAACCTAACCTAACCTAACCTAACCTAACCTAGCCTAACCTAACCTAACCTAACCTAACCTAACCTAACCTAACCTAACCTAACCTAACCTAACCTAACCTAGCCTAACCTAACCTAACCTAACCTAAGCCTAACCTAACCTAACCCAAAGCCTAACCTAACCTAACCCTAGCCTAACCTAACCTAACCTAACCTAACCTAACCTAACCTAACCTTATTGGGCATGATTTTACTCTATAAAGGCCTGGGTGACAGTTTTACACAGGGCCTGGGGTCACAGACTAACCCCATCACAATAGCACTTATTTGGGCATGTTTTTATTTAATAAAGGCCCTGATTGAATGTTTTCTATAAGGCCTGCGCTCACAGACTAACCCGACACAATGCGCTTCATTGGGCATGATTTTATTTAATAAAGGCCCTGGAACAATGTTTTCTATAAGGCCTGCGCTCACAGACTAACCCGACACAGTAACTCTTTGTTGGGCATGATTTTACTTAATAAAGGCCCTGGAAAAATGTTTTCTATAAGGCCTGCGCTCACAGACTAACCCGACACAGTGCGCTTTATTGGGCATGATTTTATTTAATAAAGGCCCTGGAAAAAATGTTTTCTATAAGGCCTGCGCTCACAGACTAACCCGACACAATGCGCTTCATTGGGCATGATTTTATTTAATAAAGGCCCTGGAACAATGTTTTCTATAAGGCCTGCGCTCACAGACTAACCCGACACAGTAACTCTTTGTTGGGCATGATTTTACTTAATAAAGGCCCTGGAAAAATGTTTTCTATAAGGCCTGCGCTCACAGACTAACCCGACACAGTGCGCTTTATTGGGCATGATTTTATTTAATAAAGGCCCTGGAAAAAATGGTTTCTATAAGGCCTGCGCTCACAGACTAACCCGACACAGTGCGCTTCATTGGGCATGATTTTATTTAATAAAGGCCCTGGATGACAGTTTTCTTTAAGGCCTGCGCTCACAGACTAACCCGACACATTAACGCTTTTGTGGGCATGATTGTATTTAATAAAGGCCCTGGATGAATGTTTTCTATAAGGCCTGCGCTCACAGACTAACCCGACACAGTAACTCTTCATTGGGCATGATTTTATTTAATAAAGGCCCTCGATGAATGTTTTGTATAAGGCCTGCCCTCACAGACTAACCCGACACAGTAACTCTTTATTGGGCGTGATTTTATTTAATAAAGGCCCTGGAAAAATGTTTTCTATAAGGCCTGCGCTCACAGACTGACCCCGACACAGTAACTCTTTATTGGGCATGATTTTATTTAATAAAGGCCCTCGATGAATGTTTTCTATAAGGCCTGCGCTCACTGACTAACCCCCGTTACAATAACACTCTTATGGGCATGATTTTATTTAATTAAGGCCCTGGATGACAGTTTTCTTTAAGGCCTACCCTCACAGACTAACCCGACACAGTAACTCTTTATTGGGCGTGATTTTATTTAATAAAGGCCCTGGAAAAATGTTTTCTATAAGGCCTGCGCTCACAGACTAACCCGACACAGTGCGCTTTATTGGGCGTGATTTTATTTAATAAAGGCCCTCGATGAATGTTTTCTATAAGGCCTGCGCTCACAGACTAACCCGACACAGTAACTCTTTATTGGGCGTGATTTTATTTAATAAAGGCCTGGAAAAATGTTTTCTATAAGGCCTGCGCTCACAGACTGACCCGACACAGTAACTCTTTATTGGGCATGATTTTATTTAATAAAGGCCCTCGATGAATGTTTTCTATAAGGCCTGCGCTCACTGACTAACCCCCGTTACAATAACACTCTTATGGGCATGATTTTATTTAATTAAGGCCCTGGATGACAGTTTTCTTTAAGGCCTACCCTCACAGACTAACCCGACACAGTAACTCTTTATTGGGCGTGATTTTATTTAATAAAGGCCCTGGAAAAATGTTTTCTATAAGGCCTGCGCTCACAGACTAACCCGACACAGTGCGCTTTATTGGGCGTGATTTTATTTAATAAAGGCCCTGGAAAAATGTTTTCTATAAGCACTGCGCTCACTGACTAACCCCCGTTACAATAACACTCTTATGGGCATGATTTTATTTAATAAAGGCCCTGGATGACAGTTTTCTTTAAGGCCTGCGCTCACAGACTAACCCGACACAGTAACTCTTTGTTGGGCATGATTTTACTTAATAAAGGCCCTGGAAAAATGTTTTCTATAAGGCCTGCGCTCACAGACTAACCCGACACAGTAACGCTTTATTGGGCATGATTTTATTTAATAAAGGCCCTGGAAAAAATGTTTTCTATAAGGCCTGCGCTCACAGACTAACCCGACACAGTATGCGCTTTATTGGGCATGATTTTATTTAATAAAGGCCCTGGATAAATGTTTTCTTTAAGGCCTGCGCTCACAGACTAACCCCCGTTACAATAACACTCTTATGGGCATGATTTTATTTAATAAAGGCCCTGGATGACAGTTTTCTTTAAGGCCTGCCCTCACAGACTAACCCGACACAGTAACTCTTTATTGGGCGTGATTTTATTTAATAAAGGCCCTGGAAAAATGTTTTCTATAAGGCCTGCGCTCACAGACTAACCCGACCCATTAACTCTTTATTGGGCATGATTTTATTTAATAAAGGCCCTCGATGAATGTTTTCCATAAGGCCTGCGCTCACAGACTAACCCGTCACAATAACACAGATTTGGGTATGATTTTATTTATTAAAGGCCCTGGATGAATGTTTTCTACAAAGGCCTGCGCTCACAGACTCGCCCGTTAAAGCAGCGCGCGCAGGGCACGCAATTTCAGAGTTTTTAGAAAAAAAAAAAAAAAAAAAAAAAAAAAATTAAAGTTGATGTAAAAGTTGCTCCTGGGTAAGCGGCCACCTCCGGAGTCGCGGTGAAATTTGAATCGTGCCGGGAAGAGGCCTCTCGGTCGGCCTGACTCGGAGCCTCGGAGGTATGGAAGTCGGACCTTTCCCGAAGTTGGACTTAGTGCAATTTTGAAAGCGAAAATCATCAGCGCATATTTCAGCCGATCTCAGCCGGGTTAAGTGCGACTTCTCGGGACGCTTTCCCACTCGACCCGGCCTCCCTGGAGAAATTTTTTCGTTCAAAACCTAAGTCCAAACATCCAGGCGCATATTTCAGCCCGATCTCAGCGGGTTAAGTGCGACTTCTCGGGCGCTTTCCCACTCGACCCGGCCTCCCTGGAGAAATTTTTTCGTTCAAAACCTAAGTCCAAACATCCAGGCGCATATTTCAGCCGATCTCGGGCGGGTTAAGTGCGACTTCTCGGGCGCTTTCCCACTCGACCCGGCCTCCCTGGAGAAATTTTTTTCGTTCAAAACCTAAGTCCAAACATCCAGGCGCATATTTCAGCGATCTCGGCGGGTTAAGTGCGACTTCTCGGGCGCTTTCCCACTCGACCCGGCCTCCCTGGAGAAATTTTTTCGTTCAAAACCTA
>NW_025047683.1:3617995-3640495 GCF_018831695.1 Puntigrus tetrazona | reverse complement strand
CGCTGGATCATAAGTAAAATAGGATAGAGGTTTTTTTACCCGGACAGGCGCCCCTCCTTCGCGGGAGGAGACTTTGAACCCACGGTCCCGGAGGCCGTGCGGGTACCCGCCAGGGCCCCGGCTCGGCCCCCCGCCGCTGGAAAGCAGGGGGCCCGCCCGAGTCTGGCGACAGTCATGGCGCTCGCGGTAGGTTGCTCAAGCCTCCGCGGGGTGCGTCAAGCCTCCCAGAGAGCGGCGTTCCCTTCTCGCGGATCTCTCTCTCTCCGCCGTCTTAGGTTTTTGTGCGGTTCTTTTTGCCGTCTTGGGTTTTGGCGGCAGACCTCTCGGGCCACGGCCGCTGGATCATAAGTAAAATAGGATAGAGGTTTTTACCCGGACAGGCGCCCCTCCGCCGCGGGAGAGACTTTGAACCACGGTCCCGGAGGCCGTGCGGGTACCCGCCAGGGCCCGGCTCAGCCCCCGCCGCTGGAAGCGGGGGCCGCCAGTCTGGCGACAGTCAAGTTCCCTTTTTTTTTTTTTTTCTTATCGCGCTCTGCGCTTTCGCTTCGGTGCTCCGGAGGAGAGGCGCGCCCGGGCCGCCCGGCCTCTGCCGCGCACCGGGCTTGAGGCGGGGAGGTGGGCTAGGCCTCCCCGCCGGAGCGGTTTCGCTTTGGATCGGGCGGGCGATAATGATCCTTCCGCGGGTTCACCTCACGGAAACCTTATTCACGACTTTTACTTCCTCTAGATAGTCAAGTTTGATCGTCTTCCGGCGCTCCGCCAGAGCCCCCGCGAGGGCCCGGCGGGCAGTCCGAGACCTCACTAAACCATCAATCGGTAGTAGCGGCGGGCGGTGTGTACAAAGGGCAGGGACTTAATCAACGCGAGCTTATGACCCGCGCTTACTGGGAATTCCTCGTTGATGGGAAATAGTTTCAATCCCCAGTCCCGATCACGAGCGGGGTTCAGCGGGTTACCCGCGCCTCTCGGCGCAGGGTGACACCTGCGCTGATCCGCCCATTAATGGCGCGCGTGCAGCCCGGACATCTAAGGGCATCACAGACCTGTTATTGCTCCATCTCGCGTGGCTGAGCGCCACTTGTCCCTCTAAGAAGTTTTTGGCGCCGACCCAAGTGGCGCGCCACTATTTTAAGCAAGCGGAGTCTCGTTCGTTATCGGAATGAACCAGACAAATCGCTCCACCAACTAAGAACGGCCATGCACCACCACCCACAGAATCGAGAAAGAGCTATCAATCTGTCAATCCTTTCCGTGTCCGGGCGGGTGAGGTTTCCGTGTTGAGTCAAATTAAGCCGCAGGCTCCACTCCTGGTGGTGCCCTTCCGTCAATTCCTTTAAGTTTCAGCTTTGCAACCATACTCCCCGGAACCCAAAGACTCGTGGTTTCCGCTTGCGCTGCCGGCGGGTCATGGGAATAACGCCGCCCGGATCGCGGTCGGCATCGTTCTGGTCGGAACTCGACGGTATCTGATCGTCTTGAACCTCCGACTTTCGTTCTTGATTAATGAAAACATTCTTGGCAAATGCTTTCGCTTTTCGTCCGTCTTGCGCCGGTCAAGAATTTCACCTCTAAGCGGCGCAATACGAATGCCCCCGGCCGTCCCTCTTAATCATGGCTCCGGGTTCCAGAAACCCACAAAATAGAACCGAGTCCTATTCCATTATTCCTAGCTGCGGTATTCAGCGGCGGCGCTCGACCTGCTTTGAACACTCTAATTTTTTCAAAGTAAGCGCTTTGGGCCTCGGACCGGACACCCAGCCAAGGGCATCGGGGCGCCTCGAGGCAGGGACCTGGGACGGGCGGTGGCTCGCCTCTCGGCGGACCGCCAGCCAGATCCCGAGATCCAACTACGAGCTTTTTAACTGCAGCAACTTTAATATACGCTATTGGAGCTGGAATTACCGCGGCTGCTGGCACCAGACTTGCCCTCAATGGGTCCTCGCCCATGTGTTTAAGATCGCTCATTCCAATTACAGGGCCTCGAAAGAGACCTGTATTATTGACCACCGTCACTACCTCTCCGAGTCGGAAATGGGTAATTTGCGCGCCTGCTGCCTTCCTTGGATGTGGTAGCCGTTTCTCAGGCTCCCTCTCCGGAATCGAACCCTGATTCCCCGTCACCCGTGGTCACCATGGTAGGCGCCTGATGTACCATCGAAAGTTGATAGGGCAGACACTCGAATGAATCGTCGCGCGCGCGGAGAGGCGGCGATCGGCCGAGTTATCTAGAGTCACCAAAGGTACCGGGTCGGGAGGGCGGATCCCCCGGGGGCCGGATGGGTTTTGGATCTGATAAATGCGCGCGTCCTAGCCTCCGCCCCGCGGAGAGGCGGTCGCCCGGTCGGCGCTTCGTTTGCATGTATTAGCTCTGGAATTGCCACAGTTATCCAAGTACCGGGTGGAAGCGATCAAAGGGACCATAACTGATTTAATGAGCCATTCGCGCAGTTTCACTGTACCGGCCGTGTGCGCCAGACCTGCATGGCTTAATCTTTGAGACAAGCATATGTTACTGGCAGGATCAACCAGGTAACCCCTGTGGGTCGTAGGGACCAACCGGCCGCGAAGCGCGTTTTTGCCTACCACGGGTCTCAGTCCGCCTGAGGAGGGCCTGGGCAGACCCGCTTGGACCCTCGGCTAAGACCGGCGCTCATAGGGGCGGCGCGGCTCGAACCTTCCCCGGCGAAGTCGCCGTTTTCGGGGTGGGTGGCGCTGGGATCGCGGCGGCGGCTCGGAAAAGTGTGTTTCACGGGGGCGGGGTACCGCGCGGCGTCGCCGGGGCGCGTCGCGTTCTGCCCCTCCGCCCGCCCGGTGGCGGACCTCTGCGCTCTGACCGGCCGTCTGAGCCTCTCCTCCGAAGGTTCGGCGCCTTCCCCCTCGGGCTGGGGCCTGCTCGTAACGAGCGTCCAAATTGCCCGAGCGCGGCGTGCTGTCAAAGCCCAAGCGTAAACCCATTGCGCGCCGTGCCCCTGCCAGGCACTCCCGACCCATAGCGGCCAGCGGGGCTGGCGGGTGGGGTCTAGGCTAGAAGCGCGCTTCGGCGCTCAATCGATCACGTTCGGGCCGAGGGGGCTCTCGCCGTCGAGCGTCCTCTCTCGGCGTCTGTGTCCGTGTTTCAGGTGAAGCGTTCGATAGCTCCCTCGCCCGGAGCTTCAGAAAGATTGCGTTCAAAACCTAAGTCGATATGGACTTAGTCGTTTTCGACTTTTTTCGCTCAGAGACTAAGTCCACAAAAACACGCGTTCACGAAATCGTGTACCCATGTAAAAGTTGCTCCTGTGTAAGCGGCCACCTCCAGGGTCGCGGGAAAATTTGAATCATGCCGGGAGGAGGCCTCTCGGTCGGCCTGACTCGGAGCCTCGGAGGTATGGAAGTCGGACCTTTCCCGAAGTTGGACTTAGTGCAATTTTGAAGCGAAAATCATCCAGGCGCTTCATCCGACCGATCGAGTCCGGGTTAAGTCGCCTTCGGGCGCTTTCCACTCGACCCCCCGCCGTCCTGGAGAAATTTTTTCGTTCAAAACCTAAGTCCAAACATCCAGGCGCTTCATCCGACCGATCGAGTCCGGGTTAAGTCGCCTTCGGGACGCTTTCCCACTCGACCCCCGCCGTCCTGGAGAAATTTTTTCGTTCAAAACCTAAGTCCAAACATCCAGGCGCTTCATCCGACCGATCGAGTCCGGGTTAAGTCGCCTTCGCCCGCCGTCCGCGTTCAAAACCTAAGTCCAAACATCCAGGCGCTGCATCCGACCGATCGAGTCCGGGTTAAGTCGCCTTCGGGGCGCTTTCCCACTCGACCCCCGCCGTCCTGGAGAAATTTTTTCGTTCAAAACCTAAGTCCAAACATCCAGGCGCTTCATCCGACCGATCGAGTCCGGGTTAAGTGCGCCTTCGGACGCTTTCCCCTCGACCCCCGCCGTCCTGGAGAAATTTTTTCGTTCAAAACCTAAGTCCAAACATCCAGGCGCTTCATCCGACCGATCGAGTCCGGGTTAAGTCGCCTTCGGACGCTTTCCCACTCGACCCCCCGCCGTCCTGGAGAAATTTTTTCGTTCAAAACCTAAGTCCAAACATCCAGGCGCTTCATCCGACCGATCGAGTCCGGGTTAAGTCGCCTTCGGACGCTTTCCCACTCGACCCCGCCGTCCTGGAGAAATTTTTGCGTTCAAAACCTAAGTCCAAACATCCAGGCGCTTCATCCGACCGATCGAGTCCGGGTTAAGTCGCCTTCGGGCGCTTTCCCACTCGACCCCCGCCGTCCTGGAGAAATTTTTTGCGTTCAAAACCTAAGTCCAAACATCCAGGCGCTTCATCCGACCGATCGAGTCCGGGTTAAGTCGCCTTCGGACGCTTTCCCACTCGACCCCGCCGTCCTGGAGAAATTTTTTTTTGCTTTCAAAACCTAAGTCCAGACATCCAGGCGCTTCATCCAGCGATCTCGGCGGGTTAAATCGCGACTTCTCGGGCGCTTTCCCACTCGACCCGGTCTCCCTGGAGAAATTTTTTTCGTTCAAAACCTAAGTCCAAACATCCAGGCGCATATTTCAGGCGATCTCGGCGGGTTAAGTCGACTTCGGGACGCTTTCCCACTCGACCCCGCCACCCTGGAGAAATTTTTGCTTTCAAAACCTAAGTCCAAACATCCAGGCGCATATTTCAGGCGATCTCGGCGGGTTAAGTGCGACTTCGGACGCTTTCCCACTCGACCCCGCCACCCTGGAGAAATTTTTTGCTTTCAAAACCTAAGTCCAAACATCCAGGCGCATATTTCAGGCGATCTCGGCGGGTTAAGTGCGACTTCCCGGGCGCTTTCCCACTCGACCCCGCCACCCTGGAGGATTTTTTTGCTTTCAAAACCTAAGTCCAAACATCCAGGCGCATATTTCAGCCGATCTCGGCGGGTTAAGTCGCGACTTCTCGGGCGCTTTCCCACTCGACCCCCTCCACCCTGGAGGTATTTTTAAGCGTTCAAAACCTAAGTCCAGACATCCAGGCGCATATTTCAGGCGATCTCGGCGGGTTAAGTGCGACTTCGGGCGCTTTCCCACTCGACCCCGCCACCCTGGAGGATTTTTTTGCTTTCAAAACCTAAGTCCAAACATCCAGGCGCATATTTCAGGCGATCTCGGCGGGTTAAGTGCGACTTCGGGCGCTTTCCCACTCGACCCCGCCACCCTGGAGGATTTTTTTGCTTTCAAAACCTAAGTCCAGACATCCAGGCGCATATTTCAGCCGATCTCGGCGGGTTAAGTCGACTTCTCGGGCGCTTTCCCACTCGACCCCCTCCACCCTGGAGGTATTTTTAAGCGTTCAAAACCTAAGTCCAGACATCCAGGCGCATATTTCAGGCGATCTCGGCGGGTTAAGTGCGACTTCCCGGGCGCTTTCCCACTCGACCCCGCCACCCTGGAGGATTTTTTTGCTTTCAAAACCTAAGTCCAAACATCCAGGCGCATATTTCAGCCGATCTCGGCGGGTTAAGTCGCGACTTCTCGGGCGCTTTCCCACTCGACCCCCTCCACCCTGGAGGATTTTTTAAGCGTTCAAAACCTCGTCCAGACATCCAGGCGCTCGTTACAGCCGATCAAGGCGGGTTAAGGCGACTTCTCGGTTTACATTTCTGAACCCCGTGTCTGGATTTCAATTTTCCAAAGGGCCTGGGCTCACACATTAACCTTAACGCAGTAACACTTTAATGGGCATCGTTTTATTTCATTCTCGCCCTGGATGAATGTTTTACAAAGGGCCTGCGCTCACAGACTAACCCTACACACTAACACCTTATTGGGCATAATTTTTTTTTTTCTATAAAGGCCCTGGATGAATGTTTTCTATAAGGCCTGCGCTCACAGACTAACCCCATCACAATAACACTTATGTGGGCATGATTTTATTCTATAAAGGCCCTGGATGAATGTTTTCTATAAGGCCTGCGCTCACAGACTAACCCCATCACAATAACACTTATTTGGGCATGATTTTATTTAAAAAGGCCCTGGATGAATGTTTTCTACAAAGGCCTGCGCTCACAGACTAACCCGACACAGTAGCGCCTTATTGGGCATGATTTTATTTAATAAAGGCCCTGGAGGAATGTTTTCTATAAGGCCTGCACTCACAGACTAACCCCATCACAATAACACTTATTTGGGCATGATTTTATTCTATAAAGGCCCTGGATGAATGTTTTCTATAAGGCCTGCGCTCACAGACTAACCCTATCACAATAACACTTATTTGGGCATGATTTTATTTAATAAGGCCCTGGATGAATGTTTTCTATAAGGCCTGCGCTCACAGACTAACCCCATCACAATAACACTTATTTGGGCATGATATTATTTAATAAAGGCCCTGGATGAATGTTTTACAAAGGGCCTGCGCTCACAGACTAACCCTACACAGTAACACCTTATTGGGCATGATTTTATTTAATAGAGACCCTGGATGAATGTTTTCTATAAGGCCTGCGCTCACAGACTAACCCCATCACAATAACACTTATTTGGGCATGATTTTATTTAATAAAGGCCCTGGATGAATGTTTTCTATAAGGCCGCGCTCACAGACTAACCTAACCTAACCTAACCTAACCTAACCTAACCTAACCTAACCTAACCTAACCTAACCTAACCTAACCTAACCTAACCTAACCTAACCTAACCTAACCTAGCCTAACCTAACCTAACCTAACCTAGCCTAACCTAACCTAACCCAAGCCTAACCTAACCTAACCTAGCCTAACCTAACCTAACCTAACCTAACCTAACCTAACCTAACCTAACCTTATTGGGCA
Organism: Puntigrus tetrazona; assembly: GCF_018831695.1. Taxonomy (NCBI): domain Eukaryota; kingdom Metazoa; phylum Chordata; class Actinopteri; order Cypriniformes; family Cyprinidae; genus Puntigrus; species Puntigrus tetrazona. The sequence continues at coordinate 3,633,700 of NW_025047683.1, read as the reverse complement.
TGATTTTTACTCTATAAAGGCCCTGGGTGACAGTTTTACACAGGGCCTGGGGTCACAGACTAACCCCATCACAATAGCACTTATTTGGGCATGTTTTATTTAATAAAGGCCCTGATTGAATGTTTTCTATAAGGCCTGCGCTCACAGACTAACCCGACACAGTGCGCTTCATTGGGCATGATTTTATTTAATAAAGGCCCTGGAACAATGTTTTCTATAAGGCCTGCGCTCACAGACTAACCCGACACAGTAACTCTTTGTTGGGCATGATTTTACTTAATAAAGGCCCTGGAAAAATGTTTTCTATAAGGCCTGCGCTCACAGACTAACCCGACACAGTAACGCTTTATTGGGCATGATTTTATTTAATAAAGGCCCTGGAAAAAATGTTTTCTATAAGGCCTGCGCTCACAGACTAACCCGACACAGTAACGCTTCATTGGGCATGATTTTATTTAATAAAGGCCCTGGAACAATGTTTTCTATAAGGCCTGCGCTCACAGACTAACCCGACACAGTAACTCTTTGTTGGGCATGATTTTTACTTAATAAAGGCCCTGGAAAAATGTTTTCTATAAGGCCTGCGCTCACAGACTAACCCGACACAGTGCGCTTTATTGGGCATGATTTTATTTAATAAAGGCCCTGGAAAAAATGTTTTCTATAAGGCCTGCGCTCACAGACTAACCCGACACAATGCGCTTCATTGGGCATGATTTTATTTAATAAAGGCCCTGGATGACAGTTTTCTTTAAGGCCTGCGCTCACAGACTAACCCGACACATTAACGCTTTATTGGGCATGATTGTATTTAATAAAGGCCCTGGATGAATGTTTTCTATAAGGCCTGCGCTCACAGACTAACCCGACACAGTAACTCTTCATTGGGCATGATTTTATTTAATAAAGGCCCTCGATGAATGTTTTGTATAAGGCCTGCCCTCACAGACTAACCCGACACAGTAACTCTTTATTGGGCGTGATTTTATTTAATAAAGGCCCTGGAAAAATGTTTTCTATAAGGCCTGCGCTCACAGACTGACCCCGACACAGTAACTCTTTATTGGGCATGATTTTATTTAATAAAGGCCCTCGATGAATGTTTTCTATAAGGCCTGCGCTCACTGACTAACCCCCGTTACAATAACACTCTTATGGGCATGATTTTATTTAATTAAGGCCCTGGATGACAGTTTTCTTTAAGGCCTACCCTCACAGACTAACCCGACACAGTAACTCTTTATTGGGCGTGATTTTATTTAATAAAGGCCCTGGAAAAATGTTTTCTATAAGGCCTGCGCTCACAGACTAACCCGACACAGTATGCGCTTTATTGGGCGTGATTTTATTTAATAAAGGCCCTCGATGAATGTTTTCTATAAGGCCTGCGCTCACAGACTAACCCGACACAGTAACTCTTTATTGGGCGTGATTTTATTTAATAAAGGCCCTGGAAAAATGTTTTCTATAAGGCCTGCGCTCACAGACTGACCCGACACAGTAACTCTTTATTGGGCATGATTTTATTTAATAAAGGCCCTCGATGAATGTTTTCTATAAGGCCTGCGCTCACTGACTAACCCCCGTTACAATAACACTCTTATGGGCATGATTTTATTTAATTAAGGCCCTGGATGACAGTTTTCTTTAAGGCCTACCCTCACAGACTAACCCGACACAGTAACTCTTTATTGGGCGTGATTTTATTTAATAAAGGCCCTGGAAAAATGTTTTCTATAAGGCCTGCGCTCACAGACTAACCCGACACAGTGCGCTTTATTGGGCGTGATTTTATTTAATAAAGGCCCTGGAAAAATGTTTTCTATAAGCACTGCGCTCACTGACTAACCCCGTTACAATAACACTCTTATGGGCATGATTTTATTTAATAAAGGCCCTGGATGACAGTTTTCTTTAAGGCCTGCGCTCACAGACTAACCCGACACAGTAACTCTTTGTTGGGCATGATTTTTTACTTAATAAAGGCCCTGGAAAAATGTTTTCTATAAGGCCTGCGCTCACAGACTAACCCGACACAGTGCGCTTTATTGGGCATGATTTTATTTAATAAAGGCCCTGGAAAAAATGTTTTCTATAAGGCCTGCGCTCACAGACTAACCCGACACAGTAACGCTTTATTGGGCATGATTTTATTTAATAAAGGCCCTGGATAAATGTTTTCTTTAAGGCCTGCGCTCACAGACTAACCCCCGTTACAATAACACTCTTATGGGCATGATTTTATTTAATAAAGGCCCTGGATGACAGTTTTCTTTAAGGCCTGCCCTCACAGACTAACCCGACACAGTAACTCTTTATTGGGCGTGATTTTATTTAATAAAGGCCCTGGAAAAATGTTTTCTATAAGGCCTGCGCTCACAGACTAACCCGACCCATTAACTCTTTATTGGGCATGATTTTATTTAATAAAGGCCCTCGATGAATGTTTTCCATAAGGCCTGCGCTCACAGACTAACCCGTCACAATAACACAGATTTGGGTATGATTTTATTTATTAAAGGCCCTGGATGAATGTTTTCTACAAAGGCCTGCGCTCACAGACTCGCCCGTTAAAGCAGCGGCGCGCAGGGCACACAATTTCAGAGTTTTTAGAAAAAAAAAAAAAAAAAAAAAAAAAAAAAAAAATTAAAGTTGATGTAAAAGTTGCTCCTGGGTAAACGGCCACCTCCGGGGTCGCGGTGAAATTTGAATCGTGCCCGGGAAGAGGCCTCTCGGTCGGCCTGACTCGGAGCCTCGGAGGGTATGGAAGTCGGACCTTTCCCCGAAGTTGGACTTAGTGCAATTTTGAAAGCGAAAATCATCCAGGCGCATATTTCAGCCGATCTCAGCCGGGTTAAGTGCGACTTCTCGGACGCTTTCCACTCGACCCGGCCTCCCTGGAGAAATTTTTTCGTTCAAAACCTAAGTCCAAACATCAGGCGCATATTTCAGCCGATCTCAGCGGGTTAAGTGCGACTTCTCGGGCGCTTCCCCCTCGACCCCGGCCTCCCTGGAGGAAATTTTTTTTCGTTCAAAACCTAAGTCCAAACATCCAGGCGCATATTTCAGCCGATCTCGGCGGGTTAAGTGCGACTTCTCGGGCGCTTTCCCACTCGACCCGGCCTCCCTGGAGAAATTTTTTCGTTCAAAACCTAAGTCCAAACATCCAGGCGCATATTTCAGCCGATCTCGGCGGGTTAAGTGCGACTTCTCGGGCGCTTTCCCACTCGACCCCCCGCCGTCCTGGAGAAATTTTTTCGTTCAAAACCTAAGTCCAAACATCCAGGCGCTTCATCCGACCGATCGAGTCCGGGTTAAGTCGCCTTCGGGCGCTTTCCACTCGACCCCCGCCGTCCTGGAGGAAATTTTTTTGCGTTCAAAACCTAAGTCCAAACATCCAGGCGCTTCATCCGACCGATCGAGTCCGGGTTAAGTCGCCTTCGGACGCTTTCCCACTCGACCCCGCCGTCTGGAGAAATTTTTGCGTTCAAAACCTAAGTCCAAACATCCAGGCGCTTCATCCGACCCGATCGAGTCCGGGTTAAGTCGCCTTCGGGCGCTTTCCCACTCGACCCCCGCCGTCCTGGAGAAATTTTTTGCGTTCAAAACCTAAGTCCAAACATCCAGGCGCTTCATCCGACCGATCGAGTCGGGTTAAGTCGCCTTCGGACGCTTTCCCACTCGACCCCCGCCGTCCTGGAGAAATTTTTGCGTTCAAAACCTAAGTCCAAACATCCAGGCGCTTCATCCGACCGATCGAGTCCGGGTTAAGTCGCCTTCGGACGCTTTCCCACTCGACCCCCGCCGTCCTGGAGAAATTTTTTGCTTTCAAAACCTAAGTCCAGACATCCAGGCGCTTCATCCAGCGATCTCGGCGGGTTAAGTCGCGACTTCGGGCGCTTTCCCACTCGACCCGGTCTCCCTGGAGAAATTTTTTCGTTCAAAACCTAAGTCCAAACATCCAGGCGCATATTTCAGGCGATCTCGGCGGGTTAAGTGCGACTTCGGGCCTTTCCCACTCGACCCCCCGCCACCCTGGAGAAATTTTTTGCTTTCAAAACCTAAGTCCAAACATCCAGGCGCATATTTCAGGCGATCTCGGCGGGTTAAGTGCGACTTCGGGCGCTTTCCCACTCGACCCCGCCACCCTGGAGAAATTTTTTGCTTTCAAAACCTAAGTCCAAACATCCAGGCGCATATTTCAGGCGATCTCGGCGGGTTAAGTGCGACTTCGGGCGCTTTCCCACTCGACCCCGCCACCCTGGAGGATTTTTTTGCTTTCAAAACCTAAGTCCAAACATCCAGGCGCATATTTCAGCCGATCTCGGCGGGTTAAGTGCGACTTCTCGGGCGCTTTCCCACTCGACCCCCTCCACCCTGGAGGTATTTTTAAGCGTTCAAAACCTAAGTCCAGACATCAGGCGCATATTTCAGGCGATCTCGGCGGGTTAAGTGCGACTTCGGGCGCTTTCCCACTCGACCCCGCCACCCTGGAGGATTTTTTTGCTTTCAAAACCTAAGTCCAAACATCCAGGCGCATATTTCAGGCGATCTCGGCGGGTTAAGTGCGACTTCGGGCGCTTTCCCACTCGACCCCGCCACCCTGGAGGATTTTTTTGCTTTCAAAACCTAAGTCCAGACATCCAGGCGCATATTTCAGCCGATCTCGGCGGGTTAAGTCGCGACTTCTCGGGCGCTTTCCCACTCGACCCCCTCCACCCTGGAGGTATTTTTAAGCGTTCAAAACCTAAGTCCAGACATCCAGGCGCATATTTCAGGCGATCTCGGCGGGTTAAGTGCGACTTCGGGCGCTCCCCCTCGACCCCGCCACCCTGGAGGATTTTTTTGCTTTCAAAACCTAAGTCCAAACATCCAGGCGCATATTTCAGCCCGATCTCGGCGGGTTAAGTCGCGACTTCTCGGGCGCTTTCCCCTCGACCCCCTCCACCCTGGAGGATTTTTTAAGCGTTCAAAACCTCGTCCAGACATCCAGGCGCTCGTTACAGCCGATCAAGGCGGGTTAAGGCGACTTCTCGGACACACACATTTCTGAACCCCGTGTCTGGATTTCAAATTTTCAAAGGGCCTGGGCTCACACATTAACCTTAACGCAGTAACACTTTAATGGGCATCGTTTTATTTCATTCTCGCCCTGGATGAATGTTTTACAAAGGGCCTGCGCTCACAGACTAACCCTACACACTAACACCTTATTGGGCATAATTTTTTTTCTATAAAGGCCCTGGATGAATGTTTTCTATAAGGCCTGCGCTCACAGACTAACCCCATCACAATAACACTTATGTGGGCATGATTTTATTCTATAAAGGCCCTGGATGAATGTTTTCTATAAGGCCTGCGCTCACAGACTAACCCCATCACAATAACACTTATTTGGGCATGATTTTATTTAAAAAAGGCCCTGGATGAATGTTTTCTACAAAGGCCTGCGCTCACAGACTAACCCGACACAGTAGCGCCTTATTGGGCATGATTTTATTTAATAAAGGCCCTGGAGGAATGTTTTCTATAAGGCCTGCACTCACAGACTAACCCCATCACAATAACACTTATTTGGGCATGATTTTATTCTATAAAGGCCCTGGATGAATGTTTTCTATAAGGCCTGCGCTCACAGACTAACCCTATCACAATAACACTTATTTGGGCATGATTTTATTTAATAAAGGCCCTGGATGAATGTTTTCTATAAGGCCTGCGCTCACAGACTAACCCCATCACAATAACACTTATTTGGGCATGATATTATTTAATAAAGGCCCTGGATGAATGTTTTACAAAGGGCCTGCGCTCACAGACTAACCCTACACAGTAACACCTTATTGGGCATGATTTTATTTAATAGAGACCCTGGATGAATGTTTTCTATAAGGCCTGCGCTCACAGACTAACCCCATCACAATAACACTTATTTGGGCATGATTTTATTTAATAAAGGCCCTGGATGAATGTTTTCTATAAGGCCCGCGCTCACAGACTAACCTAACCTAACCTAACCTAACCTAACCTAACCTAACCTAACCTAACCTAACCTAACCTAACCTAACCCTAACCTAACCTAACCTAACCTAACCTAACCTAACCTAACCTAACCTAACCTAACCTAACCTAACCTAACCTAACCTAACCTAACCCAAACCTAACCTAACCTAACCTAAGCCTAACCTAACCTAACCTAACCTAACCTAACCTAACCTAACCCTACCTTATTGGGCATGATTTTACTCTATAAAGGCCCTGGGTGACAGTTTTACACAGGGCCTGGGGTCACAGACTAACCCCATCACAATAGCACTTATTTGGGCATGTTTTTATTTAATAAAGGCCCTGATTGAATGTTTTCTATAAGGCCTGCGCTCACAGACTAACCCGACACAGTAGCGCTTCATTGGGCATGATTTTATTTAATAAAGGCCCTGGAACAATGTTTTCTATAAGGCCTGCGCTCACAGACTAACCCGACACAGTAACTCTTTGTTGGGCATGATTTTACTTAATAAAGGCCCTGGAAAAATGTTTTCTATAAGGCCTGCGCTCACAGACTAACCCGACACAGTGCGCTTTGTGGGCATGATTTTATTTAATAAAGGCCCTGGAAAAAATGTTTTCTATAAGGCCTGCGCTCACAGACTAACCCGACACAGTGCGCTTCATTGGGCATGATTTTATTTAATAAAGGCCCTGGAACAATGTTTTCTATAAGGCCTGCGCTCACAGACTAACCCGACACAGTAACTCTTTGTTGGGCATGATTTTACTTAATAAAGGCCCTGGAAAAATGTTTTCTATAAGGCCTGCGCTCACAGACTAACCCGACACAGTGCGCTTTATTGGGCATGATTTTATTTAATAAAGGCCCTGGAAAAAATGTTTTCTATAAGGCCTGCGCTCACAGACTAACCCGACACAGTAGCGCTTCATTGGGCATGATTTTATTTAATAAAGGCCCTGGATGACAGTTTTCTTTAAGGCCTGCGCTCACAGACTAACCCGACACATTAACGCTTTATTGGGCATGATTGTATTTAATAAAGGCCCTGGATGAATGTTTTCTATAAGGCCTGCGCTCACAGACTAACCCGACACAGTAACTCTTCATTGGGCATGATTTTATTTAATAAAGGCCCTCGATGAATGTTTTGTATAAGGCCTGCCCTCACAGACTAACCCGACACAGTAACTCTTTATTGGGCGTGATTTTATTTAATAAAGGCCCTGGAAAAATGTTTTCTATAAGGCCTGCGCTCACAGACTGACCCGACACAGTAACTCTTTATTGGGCATGATTTTATTTAATAAAGGCCCTCGATGAATGTTTTCTATAAGGCCTGCGCTCACTGACTAACCCCCGTTACAATAACACTCTTATGGGCATGATTTTATTTAATTAAGGCCCTGGATGACAGTTTTCTTTAAGGCCTACCCTCACAGACTAACCCGACACAGTAACTCTTTATTGGGCGTGATTTTATTTAATAAAGGCCCTGGAAAAATGTTTTTCTATAAGGCCTGCGCTCACAGACTAACCCGACACAGTAACGCTTTATTGGGCGTGATTTTATTTAATAAAGGCCCTCGATGAATGTTTTTCTATAAGGCCTGCGCTCACAGACTAACCCGACACAGTAACTCTTTATTGGGCGTGATTTTATTTAATAAAGGCCCTGGAAAAATGTTTTCTATAAGGCCTGCGCTCACAGACTGACCCCGACACAGTAACTCTTTATTGGGCATGATTTTATTTAATAAAGGCCCTCGATGAATGTTTTCTATAAGGCCTGCGCTCACTGACTAACCCCCGTTACAATAACACTCTTATGGGCATGATTTTATTTAATTAAGGCCCTGGATGACAGTTTTCTTTAAGGCCTACCCTCACAGACTAACCCGACACAGTAACTCTTTATTGGGCGTGATTTTATTTAATAAAGGCCCTGGAAAAATGTTTTCTATAAGGCCTGCGCTCACAGACTAACCCGACACAGTAACGCTTTATTGGGCGTGATTTTATTTAATAAAGGCCCTGGAAAAATGTTTTCTATAAGCACTGCGCTCACTGACTAACCCCGTTACAATAACACTCTTATGGGCATGATTTTATTTAATAAAGGCCCTGGATGACAGTTTTCTTTAAGGCCTGCGCTCACAGACTAACCCGACACAGTAACTCTTTGTTGGGCATGATTTTACTTAATAAAGGCCCTGGAAAAATGTTTTCTATAAGGCCTGCGCTCACAGACTAACCCGACACAGTGCGCTTTATTGGGCATGATTTTATTTAATAAAGGCCCTGGAAAAAATGTTTTCTATAAGGCCTGCGCTCACAGACTAACCCGACACAGTGCGCTTTATTGGGCATGATTTTATTTAATAAAGGCCCTGGATAAATGTTTTCTTTAAGGCCTGCGCTCACAGACTAACCCCGTTACAATAACACTCTTATGGGCATGATTTTTTATTTAATAAAGGCCCTGGATGACAGTTTTCTTTAAGGCCTGCCCTCACAGACTAACCCGACACAGTAACTCTTTATTGGGCGTGATTTTATTTAATAAAGGCCCTGGAAAAATGTTTTCTATAAGGCCTGCGCTCACAGACTAACCCGACCCATTAACTCTTTATTGGGCATGATTTTATTTAATAAAGGCCCTCGATGAATGTTTTCCATAAGGCCTGCGCTCACAGACTAACCCGTCACAATAACACAGATTTGGGTATGATTTTATTTATTAAAGGCCCTGGATGAATGTTTTCTACAAAGGCCTGCGCTCACAGACTCGCCCGTTAAAGCAGCGACGCGCAGGGCACGAATTTCAGAGTTTTAGAAAAAGAAAAAAAAAAAAAAAAAAAAAAAAAAAAATTAAAGTTGATGTAAAAGTTGCTCCTGGGTAAGCGGCCACCTCCGGGGTCGCGGTGAAATTTGAATCGTGCCCGGGAAGAGGCCTCTCGGTCGGCCTGACTCGGAGCCTCGGAGGTATGGAAGTCGGACCTTTCCCGAAGTTGGACTTAGTGCAATTTTGAAAGCGAAAATCATCCAGGCGCATATTTCAGCCGATCTCAGCCGGGTTAAGTGCGACTTCTCGGACGCTTTCCCACTCGACCCGGCCTCCCTGGAGAAATTTTTTCGTTCAAAACCTAAGTCCAAACATCCAGGCGCATATTTCAGCCGATCTCAGCGGGTTAAGTGCGACTTCTCGGGCGCTTTCCCACTCGACCCGGCCTCCCTGGAGAATTTTTTCGTTCAAAACCTAAGTCCAAACATCCAGGCGCATATTTCAGCCGATCTCGGCGGGTTAAGTGCGACTTCTCGGGCGCTTTCCCACTCGACCCGGCCTCCCTGGAGAAATTTTTTCGTTCAAAACCTAAGTCCAAACATCCAGGCGCATATTTCAGCGATCTCGGCGGGTTAAGTGCGACTTCTCGGGCGCTTTCCCACTCGACCCCGCCGTCCTGGAGAAATTTTTTCGTTCAAAACCTAAGTCCAAACATCCAGGCGCTTCATCCGACCGATCGAGTCCGGGTTAAGTGCGCCTTCGGGCGCTTTCCCACTCGACCCCGCCGTCCTGGAGAAATTTTTGCGTTCAAAACCTAAGTCCAAACATCCAGGCGCTTCATCCGACCGATCGAGTCCGGGTTAAGTGCGCCTTCGGGCGCTTTCCCACTCGACCCCGCCGTCCTGGAGGAAATTTTTGCGTTCAAAACCTAAGTCCAAACATCCAGGCGCTTCATCCGACCCGATCGAGTCCGGGTTAAGTCGCCTTCGGGCGCTTTCCCACTCGACCCCCGCCGTCCTGGAGGAAATTTTTGCGTTCAAAACCTAAGTCCAAACATCCAGGCGCTTCATCCGACCGATCGAGTCCGGGTTAAGTCGCCTTCGGACGCTTTCCCACTCGACCCCGCCGTCCTGGAGAAATTTTTTGCGTTCAAAACCTAAGTCCAAACATCCAGGCGCTTCATCCGACCGATCGAGTCCGGGTTAAGTCGCCTTCGGACGCTTTCCACTCGACCCCCGCCGTCCTGGAGAATTTTTTTGCTTTCAAAACCTAAGTCCAGACATCCAGGCGCTTCATCCAGCGATCTCGGCGGGTTAAGTCGCGACTTCTCGGGCGCTTTCCCCTCGACCCGGTCTCCCTGGAGAAATTTTTTTCGTTCAAAACCTAAGTCCAAACATCCAGGCGCATATTTCAGGCGATCTCGGCGGGTTAAGTGCGACTTTCGGGCGCTTTCCCACTCGACCCCGCCACCCTGGAGAAATTTTTTGCTTTCAAAACCTAAGTCCAAACATCCAGGCGCATATTTCAGGCGATCTCGGCGGGTTAAGTGCGACTTTCGGGCGCTTTCCCACTCGACCCCGCCACCCTGGAGAAATTTTTTGCTTTCAAAACCTAAGTCCAAACATCAGGCGCATATTTCAGGCGATCTCGGCGGGTTAAGTGCGACTTCCCGGGCGCTTCCCACTCGACCCCGCCACCCTGGAGGATTTTTTTGCTTTCAAAACCTAAGTCCAAACATCCAGGCGCATATTTCAGCCGATCTCGGCGGGTTAAGTCGCGACTTCTCGGACGCTTTCCCACTCGACCCCCTCCACCCTGGAGGTATTTTTTAAGCGTTCAAAACCTAAGTCCAGACATCCAGGCGCATATTTCAGACGATCTCGGCCGGGTTAAGTGCGACTTCGGGCGCTTTCCCACTCGACCCCGCCACCCTGGAGGATTTTTTTGCTTTCAAAACCTAAGTCCAAACATCCAGGCGCATATTTCAGGCGATCTCGGCGGGTTAAGTGCGACTTCCCGGGCGCTTTCCCCTCGACCCCGCCACCCTGGAGGATTTTTTTGCTTTCAAAACCTAAGTCCAGACATCCAGGCGCATATTTCAGCCGATCTCGGCGGGTTAAGTGCGACTTCTCGGACGCTTTCCCACTCGACCCCCTCCACCCTGGAGGTATTTTTTAAGCGTTCAAAACCTAAGTCCAGACATCCAGGCGCATATTTCAGCCGATCTCGGCGGGTTAAGTGCGACTTCCCGGGCGCTTTCCCACTCGACCCCGCCACCCTGGAGGATTTTTTTGCTTTCAAAACCTAAGTCCAAACATCCAGGCGCATATTTCAGCCGATCTCGGCGGGTTAAGTCGCGACTTCTCGGGCGCTTTCCCACTCGACCCCTCCACCCTGGAGGATTTTTAAGCGTTCAAAACCTCGTCCAGACATCCAGGCGCTCGTTACAGCCGATCAAGGCCGGGTTAAGAGCGACTTCTCGGACACACACATTTCACGAACCCCGTGTCTGGATTTCAATTTTCCAAAGGGCCTGGGCTCACACATTACCTTAACGCAGTAACACTTTAATGGGCATCGTTTTATTTCATTCTCGCCCTGGATGAATGTTTTACAAAGGGCCTGCGCTCACAGACTAACCCTACACACTAACACCTTATTGGGCATAATTTTTTTCTATAAAGGCCCTGGATGAATGTTTTCTATAAGGCCTGCGCTCACAGACTAACCCCATCACAATAACACTTATGTGGGCATGATTTTATTCTATAAAGGCCCTGGATGAATGTTTTCTATAAGGCCTGCGCTCACAGACTAACCCCATCACAATAACACTTATTTGGGCATGATTTTATTTAAAAAAGGCCCTGGATGAATGTTTTCTACAAAGGCCTGCGCTCACAGACTAACCCGACACAGTAGCGCCTTATTGGGCATGATTTTATTTAATAAAGGCCCTGGAGGAATGTTTTCTATAAGGCCTGCACTCACAGACTAACCCCATCACAATAACACTTATTTGGGCATGATTTTATTCTATAAAGGCCCTGGATGAATGTTTTCTATAAGGCCTGCGCTCACAGACTAACCCTATCACAATAACACTTATTTGGGCATGATTTTATTTAATAAAGGCCCTGGATGAATGTTTTCTATAAGGCCTGCGCTCACAGACTAACCCCATCACAATAACACTTATTTGGGCATGATATTATTTAATAAAGGCCCTGGATGAATGTTTTACAAAGGGCCTGCGCTCACAGACTAACCCTACACAGTAACACCTTATTGGGCATGATTTTATTTAATAGAGACCCTGGATGAATGTTTTCTATAAGGCCTGCGCTCACAGACTAACCCCATCACAATAACACTTATTTGGGCATGATTTTATTTAATAAAGGCCCTGGATGAATGTTTTCTATAAGGCCCGCGCTCACAGACTAACCTAACCTAACCTAACCTAACCTAACCTAACCTAACCTAACCTAACCTAACCTAACCTAACCTAACCTAACCTAACCTAACCTAACCTAACCTAACCTAACCTAACCTAACCTAACCTAACCTAACCTAGCCTACCTAACCTAACCTAACCTAACCTAACCTAACCTAACCTAACCTAGCCTAACCTAACCTAACCTAACCTAACCTAACCTAACCTAACCTTATTGGGCATGATTTTACTCTATAAAGGCCCTGGGTGACAGTTTTACACAGGGCCTGGGGTCACAGACTAACCCCATCACAATAGCACTTATTTGGGCATGTTTTTATTTAATAAAGGCCCTGATTGAATGTTTTCTATAAGGCCTGCGCTCACAGACTAACCCGACACAGTAACGCTTCATTGGGCATGATTTTATTTAATAAAGGCCCTGGAACAATGTTTTCTATAAGGCCTGCGCTCACAGACTAACCCGACACAGTAACTCTTTGTTGGGCATGATTTTACTTAATAAAGGCCCTGGAAAAATGTTTTCTATAAGGCCTGCGCTCACAGACTAACCCGACACAATGCGCTTTATTGGGCATGATTTTATTTAATAAAGGCCCTGGAAAAAATGTTTTCTATAAGGCCTGCGCTCACAGACTAACCCGACACAGTGCGCTTCATTGGGCATGATTTTATTTAATAAAGGCCCTGGAACAATGTTTTCTATAAGGCCTGCGCTCACAGACTAACCCGACACAGTAACTCTTTGTTGGGCATGATTTTACTTAATAAAGGCCCTGGAAAAATGTTTTCTATAAGGCCTGCGCTCACAGACTAACCCGACACAGTAACGCTTTATTGGGCATGATTTTATTTAATAAAGGCCCTGGAAAAAATGGTTTCTATAAGGCCTGCGCTCACAGACTAACCCGACACAGTAACGCTTCATTGGGCATGATTTTATTTAATAAAGGCCCTGGATGACAGTTTTCTTTAAGGCCTGCGCTCACAGACTAACCCGACACATTGCGCTTTATTGGGCATGATTGTATTTAATAAAGGCCCTGGATGAATGTTTTCTATAAGGCCTGCGCTCACAGACTAACCCCGACACAGTAACTCTTCATTGGGCATGATTTTATTTAATAAAGGCCCTCGATGAATGTTTTGTATAAGGCCTGCCCTCACAGACTAACCCGACACAGTAACTCTTTATTGGGCGTGATTTTATTTAATAAAGGCCCTGGAAAAATGTTTTCTATAAGGCCTGCGCTCACAGACTAACCCGACACAGTAACTCTTTATTGGGCATGATTTTATTTAATAAAGGCCCTCGATGAATGTTTTCTATAAGGCCTGCGCTCACTGACTAACCCCCGTTACAATAACACTCTTATGGGCATGATTTTATTTAATTAAGGCCCTGGATGACAGTTTTCTTTAAGGCCTACCCTCACAGACTAACCCGACACAGTAACTCTTTATTGGGCGTGATTTTATTTAATAAAGGCCCTGGAAAAATGTTTTCTATAAGGCCTGCGCTCACAGACTAACCCGACACAGTAACGCTTTATTGGGCGTGATTTTATTTAATAAAGGCCCTCGATGAATGTTTTCTATAAGGCCTGCGCTCACAGACTAACCCGACACAGTAACTCTTTATTGGGCGTGATTTTATTTAATAAAGGCCCTGGAAAAATGTTTTCTATAAGGCCTGCGCTCACAGACTGACCCACACAGTAACTCTTTATTGGGCATGATTTTATTTAATAAAGGCCCTCGATGAATGTTTTCTATAAGGCCTGCGCTCACTGACTAACCCCCGTTACAATAACACTCTTATGGGCATGATTTTATTTAATTAAGGCCCTGGATGACAGTTTTCTTTAAGGCCTACCCTCACAGACTAACCCGACACAGTAACTCTTTATTGGGCGTGATTTTATTTAATAAAGGCCCTGGAAAAATGTTTTCTATAAGGCCTGCGCTCACAGACTAACCCGACACAGTGCGCTTTATTGGGCGTGATTTTATTTAATAAAGGCCCTGGAAAAATGTTTTCTATAAGCACTGCGCTCACTGACTAACCCCGTTACAATAACACTCTTATGGGCATGATTTTATTTAATAAAGGCCCTGGATGACAGTTTTCTTTAAGGCCTGCGCTCACAGACTAACCCGACACAGTAACTCTTTGTTGGGCATGATTTTACTTAATAAAGGCCCTGGAAAAAATGTTTTCTATAAGGCCTGCGCTCACAGACTAACCCGACACAGTAGCGCTTTATTGGGCATGATTTTATTTAATAAAGGCCCTGGAAAAAATGTTTTCTATAAGGCCTGCGCTCACAGACTAACCCGACACAGTATGCGCTTTATTGGGCATGATTTTATTTAATAAAGGCCCTGGATAAATGTTTTCTTTAAGGCCTGCGCTCACAGACTAACCCCCGTTACAATAACACTCTTATGGGCATGATTTTATTTAATAAAGGCCCTGGATGACAGTTTTCTTTAAGGCCTGCCCTCACAGACTAACCCGACACAGTAACTCTTTATTGGGCGTGATTTTATTTAATAAAGGCCCTGGAAAAATGTTTTCTATAAGGCCTGCGCTCACAGACTAACCCGACCCATTAACTCTTTGTGGGCATGATTTTATTTAATAAAGGCCCTCGATGAATGTTTTCCATAAGGCCTGCGCTCACAGACTAACCCGTCACAATAACACAGATTTGGGTATGATTTTATTTATTAAAGGCCCTGGATGAATGTTTTCTACAAAGGCCTGCGCTCACAGACTCGCCCGTTAAAGCAGCGACGCGCAGGGCACGAATTTCAGAGTTTTTAGAAAAAAAAAAAAAAAAAAAAAAAAAAAAAAAAAAATTAAAGTTGATGTAAAAGTTGCTCCTGGGTAAGCGGCCACCTCCGGGGTCGCGGTGAAATTTGAATCGTGCCCCGGAAGAGGCCTCTCGGTCGGCCTGACTCGGAGCCTCGGAGGTATGGAAGTCGGACCTTTCCCGAAGTTGGACTTAGTGCAATTTTGAAAGCGAAAATCATCCAGGCGCATATTTCAGCCGATCTCAGCCGGGTTAAGTGCGACTTCTCGGGCGCTTTCCACTCGACCCGGCCTCCCTGGAGAAATTTTTTCGTTCAAAACCTAAGTCCAAACATCCAGGCGCATATTTCAGCCGATCTCAGCGGGTTAAGTGCGACTTCTCGGGCGCTTTCCCACTCGACCGGCGGCCTCCCTGGAGAAATTTTTTCGTTCAAAACCTAAGTCCAAACATCCAGGCGCATATTTCAGCGATCTCGGCGGGTTAAGTGCGACTTCTCGGGCGCTTCCCACTCGACCCGGCCTCCCTGGAGAAATTTTTTTCGTTCAAAACCTAAGTCCAAACATCCAGGCGCATATTTCAGCGATCTCGGCGGGTTAAGTGCGACTTCTCGGGCGCTTTCCCACTCGACCCGGCC
>NW_025047683.1:3602995-3612995 GCF_018831695.1 Puntigrus tetrazona | reverse complement strand
CAGGCATAGTTCACCATCTTTCGGGTACCATCGCGCGCGCTCTAGCTCCACCTGCCCGGCGGTGCGGGCCAGACGGGCCGGTGGTGCGCCCCCCGCCGGGCGGGGATCCACCTGAGCCGGCGGGCGCGGCCCACACCTTCATTGCGCCGTGGGGCTCGAGAGACACCCTTTGACTCGCGCGCGCGTTAGACTCCTTGGTCCGTGTTTCAAGACGGGTCGGGTGGGTGGCCGACCTCACCGCGGACCTCGAGCGCCACTTGTACGAGGGCCGGATCCCGCCCTGGCGGCGCGGCGCGGTCGGGACGGACTGAGGACAGTCCGGTCCCGGTCGACGCACGCGCCGGGGACGGGGGGCCCCGTCCCTCCCGCGTCGGCAGGAGAAAGCGCGAGGACACTTCCCGCGGCCCGGGGTAGCGGCAAAGTCGGAGCGTGGGGGCTCTGTAAAGCCGGCGGCCCCCGGCTGAGGGGAGCCGCCTGCCACCTTCGCCCCCCGGCCCTTCCTGGCCAAACCGGAGCCGGTCGCGGCGCACCGCCTCGGAAGAAGTGCACCCGACGGCGGCCGGGCGTCCGGACGGGCGGCGTTCCCCGGTCAAGGGGATCCGCGCACCCGCGCCGGGCCGGCCGGGCCCGCCGAGCTGAATCCTCCGGGCAGACCGTGCGGACCCCACCCGTTTACCTCTTAGCGGTTTCACGCCCTGTTGAACTCTCTCTTCAAAGTTCTTTTCAACTTTCCCTCCACGGTACTTATCGACTATCGGTCTCGTGCGGTATTTGTATAGATGGAGTTTACCACCGCTTTGGGCTGCATTCCCAAGCAACCCGACTCCGAGAAGAACCGCACCCCGGCGGGGAGGGGGCCTGCTACCGGCCTCACACCGTCCACGGGCTAAGCCTCCATCAGAAGGACTTGGGCCCCCGACCCGCGCCGAGAGAGAACGGTCTTCTGTACGCCACATGTCCCTCGCCGCCGTGGCCCGGGGCGGGGATTCGGCGCTGGGCTCTTCCCTCTTCGCTCGCCGCTACTGAGGGAATCCTTGTTAGTTTCTTTTCCTCCGGCAGTAATATGCTTAAATTCAGCGGGTCGTCTCGTCTGATCTGAGGTCGTTGTCGGATATGGGTTAGGAGCGGCCGCCGCGCTGCTGCTGCTGCTGCGGGCTGGCCTGAACAGGTCTCGTTCGCGCGCCGGGCAGGGCGCCGAGGAGGCGAGGCGGGCGCGAACCTCCGTTACGCCGCGGGGCGTCCGAGGCGGAGGGGCGGGAGGTCACGTCGGCGGGCGACGGAGGTGGCAGACACCCACCGGAAGCCGCCGAGAGGAGGACGCGCTCGGTCCCAGGCGCCTGGGGGCGCCGACCTCCCCCTCGTGGGAGGAAGCGGGGAAGCGCTCGACTCCCGCCGAGGAGGCGATGCCCGTGGCGGTCTGCACTTGGGAGGGCGGGAGGGGCGAAGCCCCCTGCGGCGCTCCAGCCGCGGGACCGGAGGTCGATCGATGGGAAAGCGACCCTCAGACAGGCGTGGCCCGGGACGGACCGGGCCGCAAAGTGCGTTCGAAGTGTCGATGATCGATGTGTCCTGCAATTCACATTAGTTCTCGCAGCTGGCTGCGTTCTTCATCGGCCTTACGAGCGAGTGATCCACCGCTAAGAGTCGTACTGCGTTTGAGTTTAGCGCCCGGAGGCGAGGCCGAACTGCACAGGCTTGTGTGGGTTCAAAAATACAAAGGGGGTCGTTCCCCGGACGGGCGCCCCCCGCGAGAGGGGACTTGAACCCACGGTCGAAGGCCTGCTGGGTACCCGCCGGGGTTGGCAAAGCAAAGTCTTTCAGAGGCTCGCGGCCTCGGCCCCACCCGTGCCAAGGGGTGGGGCGCTCATGATAGGTTGCTCAAGCCTCCGCGGGGTGCGTCAAGCCTCCCAGAGCAGCGTTCCCTTCTCGCGGATCCCTCTCTCCGCTTCGTCTTAGGTTTTTGTGCGGTTCTTTTGCCGTCTTGGATGTTTGAGCGGCAGACCTCTCGGGCCACGGCCGCTGGAACATAGAGTAAAATAGGATAGAGGTTTTTACCCCGGACGGGCGCCCCTCCTTCGCGGGAGGAGACTTTGAACCCACGGTCCCGGAGGCCGTGCGGGTACCCGCCAGGGCCCCGGCTCGGCCCCCCGCCGCTGGAAAGCAGGGGCCCGCCCGAGTCAGCGACAGTCAAGTTCTCTCGGATCTCTCTCTCTCTCTCTCTCTCCGCCTTAGGTTTTTGTGCGGTTCTTTTTGCCGTTTTGGGTTTTTGCGGCAGACCTCTCGGGCCACGGCCGCTGGATCATAAGTAAAATAGGATAGAGGTTTTTTTTAACCCGGACGGGCGCTCCTCCTTCGCGGGAGGAGACTTTGAACCCACGGTCCCGGAGGCCGTGCGGGTACCCGCCAGGGCCCCGGCTCAGCCCCCCGCCGCTGGAAAGCAGGGGGCCCGCCCGAGTCTGCAGCGACAGTCAAGTTCTCGGATCTCTCTCTCTCTCTCTCCGCCTTAGGTTTTTGTGCGGTTCTTTTTGCCGTTTTGGGTTTTTGGCGGCAGACCTCTCGGACCCACGGCCGCTGGATCATAGAGTAAAATAGGATAGAGGTTTTTTTACCCCGGACAGGCGCCCCTCCTCAGCGGCGGGAGAGACTTTGAACCCACGGTCCCGGAGGCCGTGCGGGTACCCGCCAGGGCCCCGGCTCGGCCCCCCGGCGCTGGAAAGCAGGGGGCCCGCCCGAGTGCAGCGACAGTCATGGGCGCTCGCGGTAGGTTGCTCAAGCCTCCGCGGAGGTGCGTCAAGCCTCCCAGAGAGCGGCGTTCCCTTCTCGCGGATCTCTCTCTCTCCGCCGTCTTAGGTTTTTGTGCGGTTCTTTTTGCCGTCTTGGGTTTTTGGCGGCAGACCTCTCGGGCCACGGCCGCTGGATCATAAGTAAAATAGGATAGAGGTTTTTACCCGGATGGCGCCCCTCCTTGCGGGAGAGACTTTGAACCCACGGTCCCGGAGGCCGTGCGGGTACCCGCCAGGGCCCCGGCTCAGCCCCCGCCGCTGGAAGCGGGGGCCGCCAGTCTGGCGACAGTCAAGTTCCTTTTTTTTTCTTATCGCGCTCTGCGCTTCCCGCTTCGGTGCTCCGGAGGAGGCGCGCCCGGGCCGCCCGGCCTCTGCGCGCACCGGGCTTGAGGCGGGGAGGTGGGCTAGGCCTCCCCGCCCGAAGCGGTTTCGCTTTGGATCGGGCGGGCGATAATGATCCTTCCGCGGGTTCACCTCACGGAAACCTTATTACGACTTTTACTTCCTCTAGATAGTCAAGTTTGATCGTCTTCCGGCGCTCCGCCCAGAGCCCGCGAGGGCCGGCGAGGCAGTCCGAGACCTCACTAAACCATCCAATCGGTAGTAGCGGCGGGCGGTGTGTACAAAGGGCGGGGACTTAATCAGCGCGAGCTTATGACCGCGCTTACTGGGAATTCCTCGTTGATGGGAAATAGTTTCAATCCCCAGTCCCGATCACGGCGGGGTTCAGCGGGTTACCCGCGCCTCTCGGCGCAGGGTGAGACCTGCGCTGATCCGCCCATTAATGGCGCGCGTGCAGCCCGGACATCTAAGGGCATCACAGACCTGTTATTGCTCCATCTCGCGTGGCTGAGCGCCACTTGTCCCTCTAAGAAGTTTTTGGCGCCGACCCAAGTGGCGCGCCACTATTTAGCAAGCGAGTCTCGTTCGTTATCGGAATGAACCAGACAAATCGCTCCACCAACTAAAACGGCCATGCACCACCACCCACAGAATCGAGAAAGAGCTATCAATCTGTCAATCCTTTCCGTGTCCGGGCGGGTGAGGTTTCCGTGTTGAGTCAAATTAAGCCGCGAGGCTCCACTCCTGGTGGTGCCCTTCCGTCAATTCCTTTAAGTTTCAGCTTTGCAACCATACTCCCCGGAACCCAAAGACTCGTGGTTTCCATGCGCTGCGGCGGGTCATGGGAATAACGCCGCCGGATCGCGGTCGGCATCGTTCTGGTCGGAACTCTGGCGGTATCTGATCGTCTTGAACCTCCGACTTTCGTTCTTGATTAATGAAAACATTCTTGGCAAATGCTTTCGCTTTCGTCCGTCTTGCGCCCGGTCAAGAATTTCACCTCTAGCGGCGCAATACGAATGCCCCCGGCCGTCCCTCTTAATCATGGCTCCGGGTTCCAGAAACCCACAAAATAGAACCGGAGTCCTATTCCATTATTCCTAGCTGCGGTATTCAGCGGCGACGCTCGGCCTGCTTTGAACACTCTAATTTTTTCAAAGTAAGCGCTTTGGGCCTCGGACGGACACCCAGCCAAGGGCATCCGGGCGCCTCGAGGCAGGGACCTGGGGCGGGCGGTGGCTCGCCTCTCGGCGGACCGCCAGCCAGATCCCGAGATCCAACTACGAGCTTTTTAACTGCAGCAACTTTAATATACGCTATTGGAGCTGGAATTACCGCGGCTGCTGGCACCAGACTTGCCCTCCAATGGGTCCTCGCCCATGTGTTTAAGATACGCTCATTCCAATTACAGGGCCTCGAAAGAGACCTGTATTGTTATTGACCACCGTCACTACCTCTCCGAGTCGGAAATGGGTAATTTGCGCGCCTGCTGCCTTCCTTGGATGTGGTAGCCGTTTCTCAGGCTCCCTCTCCGGAATCGAACCCTGATTCCCCGTCACCCGTGGTCACCATGGTAGGCGCCTGATGTACCATCGAAAGTTGATAGGGCAGACACTCGAATGAATCGTCGCGCCGCGGCGGAAGAAGCGGCGATCGGCCCGAGTTATCTAGAGTCACCAAAGGTACCGGGTCGGGAGGGCGGATCCCCGGGGGCCGGATGGGTTTTGGATCTGATAAATGCGCGCGTCCCTAGCCTCCGCCCCCGCGCGAGGCGGTCGGCCGGTCGGCGCTTCGTTTGCATGTATTAGCTCTGGAATTGCCACAGTTATCCAAGTACCGGGTGGGGCGATCAAAGGACCATAACTGATTTAATGAGCCATTCGCAGTTTCACTGTACCGGCCGTGTGCACTTAGACCTGCATGGCTTAATCTTTGAGACAAGCATATGTTACTGGCAGGATCAACCAGGTAACCCCCTGTGGGTCGTAGGGACCAACCGACGCGAAGCGCGTTTTTGCCTACACGGGTCTCAGTCCGCCTGAGGAGGGCCTGGGCAGACCCGCTTGGACCCTCGGCTAAGACCGGCGCTCATAGGGGCGGCGGCGGCTCGAACCTTCCCCGGCGAAGTCGCGTTTTCGGGGTGGGTGGCCGCTGGGATCGCGGCCGACGCTCGGAAAAGTGTGTTTCACGGGGACGGGGGGGTACCCGCCGCGGCGTCGCCGGGACGCGTCGCGTTCTGCCCCTCCACGCCCGCCGGTGACGGACCTCTGCGCTCTGACCGGCCGTCTAGGCCTCCCTCCGAAGGGTTCGGCGCCTTCCCTCGGGCTGAGGGGGGCCTGCTCGTAACGAACGTCCAAATTGCCCGGGCGCGGCGTGCTGTCAAAGCCCAAACGTAAACCCATTGCACGCCGTGCCCCTGCCAGGCACTCCCGACCCATAGCGGCCAGCGGGGCTGGCCGGGTGGGGTCCTAGGCTAGGGCGCGCTTTCGCGCTCCAATCGATCACGTTTCGGGCCGAGGGGGACGCTCTCGCCGTCGAACGTCCTCTCTCTCGGCGTCTGTGTCCGTGTTTCAGGTGAAGCGTTCGATAGCTCCCTCGCCCCGGAGCTTCAGAAAGATTGCGTTCAAAACCTAAGTCGATATGGACTTAGTCGTTTTCGACTTTTTTCGCTCAGAGACTAAGTCCACAAAAACACGCGTTCACCGAAATCGTGTACCCATGTAAAAGTTGCTCCTGTGTAAACGGCCACCTCCAGGGTCGCGGGAAAATTTGAATCATGCCCGGGAGGAGGCCTCTCGGTCGGCCTGACTCGGAGCCTCGGAGGGTATGGAAGTCGGACCTTTCCCCGAAGTTGGACTTAGTGCAATTTTGAAAGCGAAAATCATCCAGGCGCTTCATCCGACCCCGATCGAGTCGGGTTAAGTCGCCTTCGGGCGCTTTCCCTCGACCCCGACCCCCGCCGTCCTGGAGGAAATTTTTTTTCGTTCAAAACCTAAGTCCAAACATCCAGGCGCTTCATCCGACCGATCGAGTCCGGGTTAAGTGCGCCTTCCCGGACGCTTTCCCACTCGACCCCCGCCGTCCTGGAGGAAATTTTTTTTCGTTCAAAACCTAAGTCCAAACATCCAGGCGCTTCATCCGACCGATCGAGTCCGGGTTAAGTGCGCCTTCCCGGACGCTTTCCCACTCGACCCCCGCCGTCCTGGAGAAATTTTTTCGTTCAAAACCTAAGTCCAAACATCCAGGCGCTTCATCCGACCGATCGAGTCCGGGTTAAGTCGCCTTCGGACGCTTTCCCACTCGACCCCGCCGTCCTGGAGGAAATTTTTTTTCGTTCAAAACCTAAGTCCAAACATCCAGGCGCTTCATCCGACCGATCGAGTCGGGTTAAGTCGCCTTCTTCGGGCGCTTTCCCACTCGACCCCCGCCGTCCTGGAGAAATTTTTTCGTTCAAAACCTAAGTCCAAACATCCAGGCGCTTCATCCGACCGATCGAGTCCGGGTTAAGTGCGCCTTCCCGGACGCTTTCCCACTCGACCCCCGCCGTCCTGGAGGAAATTTTTTTGCGTTCAAAACCTAAGTCCAAACATCCAGGCGCTTCATCCGACCGATCGAGTCCGGGTTAAGTCGCCTTCGGACGCTTTCCCACTCGACCCCCGCCGTCCTGGAGAAATTTTTGCGTTCAAAACCTAAGTCCAAACATCCAGGCGCTTCATCCGACCGATCGAGTCCGGGTTAAGTCGCCTTCGGGCGCTTTCCCACTCGACCCCGCCGTCCTGGAGAAATTTTTTGCTTTCAAAACCTAAGTCCAGACATCCAGGCGCTTCATCCAGCCGATCTCGGCGGGTTAAATCGCGACTTCTCGGGCGCTTTCCCCTCGACCCGGTCTCCCTGGAGAAATTTTTTTCGTTCAAAACCTAAGTCCAAACATCCAGGCGCATATTTCAGGCGATCTCGGCGGGTTAAGTGCGACTTCCCGGACGCTTTCCCACTCGACCCCCGCCACCCTGGAGAAATTTTTGCTTTCAAAACCTAAGTCCAAACATCCAGGCGCATATTTCAGGCGATCTCGGCGGGTTAAGTGCGACTTCCGGACGCTTTCCCACTCGACCCCGCCACCCTGGAGAAATTTTTTGCTTTCAAAACCTAAGTCCAAACATCCAGGCGCATATTTCAGGCGATCTCGGCGGGTTAAGTCGACTTCGGACGCTTTCCCACTCGACCCCGCCACCCTGGAGGATTTTTTTGCTTTCAAAACCTAAGTCCAAACATCCAGGCGCATATTTCAGCCCGATCTCGGCGGGTTAAGTGCGACTTCTCGGGCGCTTTCCCACTCGACCCCTCCACCCTGGAGGTATTTTTAAGCGTTCAAAACCTAAGTCCAGACATCCAGGCGCATATTTCAGGCGATCTCGGCGGGTTAAGTGCGACTTCGGGCGCTTTCCCACTCGACCCCCGCCACCCTGGAGGATTTTTTTGCTTTCAAAACCTAAGTCCAAACATCCAGGCGCATATTTCAGGCGATCTCGGCGGGTTAAAGTGCGACTTTCGGGCGCTTTCCCACTCGACCCCGCCACCCTGGAGGATTTTTTGCTTTCAAAACCTAAGTCCAGACATCCAGGCGCATATTTCAGCCGATCTCGGCGGGTTAAGTCGCGACTTCTCGGGCGCTTTCCCACTCGACCCCCTCCACCCTGGAGGTATTTTTAAGCGTTCAAAACCTAAGTCCAGACATCCAGGCGCATATTTCAGGCGATCTCGGCGGGTTAAGTGCGACTTCGGACGCTTTCCCACTCGACCCCGCCACCCTGGAGGATTTTTTTGCTTTCAAAACCTAAGTCCAAACATCCAGGCGCATATTTCAGCCGATCTCGGCGGGTTAAGTCGCGACTTCTCGGGCGCTTTCCACTCGACCCCCTCCACCCTGGAGGATTTTTAAGCGTTCAAAACCTACGTCCAGACATCCAGGCGCTCGTTACAGCCGATCAAGGCGGGTTAAGGCGACTTCTCGGACACACACATTCTGAACCCCGTGTCTGGATTTCAATTTTCCAAAGGGCCTGGGCTCACACATTAACCCCAACGCAGTAACACTTTAATGGGCATCGTTTTATTTCATTCTCGCCCTGGATGAATGTTTTACAAAGGGCCTGCGCTCACAGACTAACCCTACACACTAACACCTTATTGGGCATAATTTTTTTCTATAAAGGCCCTGGATGAATGTTTTCTATAAGGCCTGCGCTCACAGACTAACCCCATCACAATAACACTTATGTGGGCATGATTTTATTCTATAAAGGCCCTGGATGAATGTTTTCTATAAGGCCTGCGCTCACAGACTAACCCCATCACAATAACACTTATTTGGGCATGATTTTATTTAAAAAGGCCCTGGATGAATGTTTTCTACAAAGGCCTGCGCTCACAGACTAACCCGACACAGTAGCGCCTTATTGGGCATGATTTTATTTAATAAAGGCCCTGGAGGAATGTTTTCTATAAGGCCTGCACTCACAGACTAACCCCATCACAATAACACTTATTTGGGCATGATTTTATTCTATAAAGGCCCTGGATGAATGTTTTCTATAAGGCCTGCGCTCACAGACTAACCCTATCACAATAACACTTATTTGGGCATGATTTTATTTAATAAAGGCCCTGGATGAATGTTTTCTATAAGGCCTGCGCTCACAGACTAACCCCATCACAATAACACTTATTTGGGCATGATATTATTTAATAAAGGCCCTGGATGAATGTTTACACAAAGGGCCTGCGCTCACAGACTAACCCTACACAGTAACACCTTATTGGGCATGATTTTATTTAATAGAGACCCTGGATGAATGTTTTCTATAAGGCCTGCGCTCACAGACTAACCCCATCACAATAACACTTATTTGGGCATGATTTTATTTAATAAAGGCCCTGGATGAATGTTTTCTATAAGGCCCGCTCACAGACTAACCTAACCTAACCTAACCTAACCTAACCTAGCCTAACCTAACCTAACCTAACCTAACCTAACCTAACCTAACCTAACCTAACCTAACCTAACCTAACCTAACCTAACCTAACCTAGCCCTAACCTAACCTAACCTAACCTAGCCTAACCTAACCTAACCCAAACCCTAACCTAACCTAACCTAGCCTAACCTAACCTAACCTAACCTAACCTAACCTAACCTAACCTTATTGGGCATGATTTTGCTCTATAAAGGCCCTGGGTGACAGTTTTACACAGGGCCTGGGGTCACAGACTAACCCCATCACAATAGCACTTATTTGGGCATGTTTTTATTTAATAAAGGCCCTGATTGAATGTTTTCTATAAGGCCTGCGCTCACAGACTAACCCGACACAATGCGCTTCATTGGGCATGATTTTATTTAATAAAGGCCCTGGAACAATGTTTTCTATAAGGCCTGCGCTCACAGACTAACCCGACACAGTAACTCTTTGTTGGGCATGATTTTACTTAATAAAGGCCCTGGAAAAATGTTTTCTATAAGGCCTGCGCTCACAGACTAACCCGACACAATGTAGCTTTATTGGGCATGATTTTATTTAATAAAGGCCCTGGAAAAATGTTTTCTATAAGGCCTGCGCTCACAGACTAACCCGACACAATGCGCTTCATTGGGCATGATTTTATTTAATAAAGGCCCTGGAACAATGTTTTCTATAAGGCCTGCGCTCACAGACTAACCCGACACAGTAACTCTTTGTTGGGCATGATTTTACTTAATAAAGGCCCTGGAAAAATGTTTTCTATAAGGCCTGCGCTCACAGACTAACCCGACACAGTAGCAGCTTTATTGGGCATGATTTTATTTAATAAAGGCCCTGGAAAAAATATTTTCTATAAG
>NW_025047683.1:3595038-3602895 GCF_018831695.1 Puntigrus tetrazona | reverse complement strand
ATCAAGTCCGGTTACGTGCGCGACTTTCTCGACACACACATTTACGAACCCCGTGTCTGGATTTCAATTTTCCAAAGGGCCTGGGCTCACACATTAACCCCAACGCAGTAACACTTTTTAATGGGCATCGCTTTTATTTAATTCTCGCCCTGATGAATGTTTTACAAAGGGCCTGCGCCACAGACTAACTCCTACACAGTAACAATCTTATTGGGCATGATTTATTCTATAAAGGCCCTGGATGAATGTTTTCTATAAGGCCTGCGCTCACAGACTAACCCCATCACAATAACACTTATTTGGGCATGATTTTATTCTATAAAGGCCCTGGATGAATGTTTTCTATAAGGCCTGGCGCTCACAGACTAACCCCATCACAATAACACTTATGTGGGCATGATTTTATTCTATAAAGGCCCTGGATGAATGTTTTCTATATAAGCCCTGCGCTCACAGACTAACCCCATCACAATAACACTTATTTGGGCATGATTTTATTTAATAAAGGCCCTGGATGAATGATTTCTATAAGGCCTGTGCTCACAGATTAACCCCATCACATAAACACTTATTTGGGCATGATTTATTTAATAAAGGCCCTGGATGAATGATTTCTATAAGGCCTGTGCTCACAGATTAACCCCATCACATAAACACTTATTTGGGCATGATTTTATTTAATAAAGGCCCTGGATGAATGATTTCTATAAGGCCTGTGCTCACAGATTAACCTCATCACATAAACACTTTTTTGGGCATGATTTTATTTAAAAAGGCCCTGATGAATGTTTTCTATAAGGCCTGCGCCACAGACTAACCCCCATCACAATAACACTTATGTGGGCATGATTTTATTTAATAAAGGCCCTGGAGGAATGTTTTCTATAAGGCCTGCGCTCACAGACTAACCCCATCACAATAACACTTATTTGGGCATGATTTTATTCTATAAAGGCCCTGATGAATGTTTTCTATAAGGCCTGCGCTCACAGACTAACCCCATCACAATAACACTTATTTGGGCATGATTTTATTTAATAAAGGCCCTGGATGAATGTTTTCTATAAGGCCTGCGCCACAGACTAACCCCATCACAATAACACTTATTTGGGCATGATATTATTTAATAAAGGCCCTGGATGAATGTTTTGGCAAAGGGCCTGCGCCACAGACTAGCCCTACACAGTAACACCTTATTGGGCATGATTTTATTCTATAAAGGCCCTGGATGAATGATTTCTATAAGGCTCATGCCACAGACTAACCCCATCACAATAACACTTATTTGGGCATGATTTTATTTAAAAAGGCCCTGGATGAATGTTTTCTATAAGGCCTGCGCTCACAGACTAACCCCATCACAATAACACTTATTTGGGCATGATATTATTTAATAAAGGCCCTGGATGAATGTTTTACAAAGGGCCTGCGCCACAGACTAACCTCTACACAGTAACACCTTATTGGGCATGATTTTATTTAATAAAGGCCCTGGATGAATGTTTTCTATAAGGCTCATGCCACAGACTAACCCCATCACAATAACACTTATGTGGGCATGATTTTATTTATTAAAGGCCCTGATGAATGTTTTCTATAAGGCCTGCGCTCAAAGACTAACCCCATCACAATAACATTTATTTGGGCATGATTTTATTCTATAAAGGCCCTGATGAATTTTTTTCTATAAGGCCTGCGCTCACAGACTAACCCCATCACAATAACACTTATTTGGGCATGATATTATTTAATAAAGGCCCTGGATGAATGTTTTACAAAGGGCCTGCGCCACAGACTAACTCCTACACAGTAACACCTTATTGGGCATGATTTTATTTAATAGAGGCCCTGGATGAATGTTTTCTATAAGGCCTGCGCTCACAGACTAACCTCATCACAATAACACTTATTTGGGCATGATTTTATTTAATAAAGGCCCTGATGAATGTTTTCTATAAGGCCTGCGCCAAAGACTAACCCCATCACAATAACATTTATTTGGGCATGATTTTATTCTATAAAGGCCCTGGATGAATGTTTTCTATAAGGCCTGCGCTCACAGACTAACCCCATCACAATAACACTTATTTGGGCATGATTTTATTTAATAAAGGCCCTGGATGAATGTTTTCTATAAGGCCTGCGCCACAGACTAACCCCATCACAATAACACTTAATTGGGCATGATTTTATTTAATAAAGGCCCTGATGAATGTTTTCTATAAGGCCCAAGCGCCACAGACTAACCCCTAACCCTAACCCTAACCCTAACCCTAACCCTAACCCTAATCCTAACCCTAACCCTAACCCTAACCCTAACCCTAACCCTAGCCCTAACCCTAACCCTAACCCTAACCCTAACCCTAACCCTAGCCCTAGCCCCAGCCCCCAACCCTAACCCTAACCCTAACCCTAACCCTAACCCTAACCCTAGCCCTAGCCCTAGCCCCCAACCCTAACCCTAACCCTAACCCTAACCCTAACCCTAACCCTAACCCTAGCCCTAACCCTAACCCTAACCCTAACCCTAACCCTAACCCTAACCCTAACCTTATTGGGCATGATTTTACTCTATAAAGGCCCTGGGTGACAGTTTTACACAGGGCCTGGGGTCACAGACTAACCCCATCACAATAGCACTTATTTGGGCATGATTTTATTTAATAAAGGCCCTGATTGAATGTTTTCTATAAGGCCTGCGCTCACAGACTAACCCGACACAGTAACGCTTTATTGGGCATGATTGTATTTAATAAAGGCCCTGATGACAGTTTTCTTTAAGGCCTGCGCCACAGACTAACCCCATCACAATAACACATATTTGGGCATGATTTTATTTAATAAAGGCCCTGGAAAATGTTTTCTATAAGGCCTGCGCCACAGACTAACCCGACACAGTAACGCTTTATTGGGCATGATTTTATTTAATAAAGGCCCTGGATAAATGTTTTTTAAGGCCTGCGCCACAGACTAACCTCTGCTTACAATAACACTCTTATGGGCATGATTGTATTTAATAAAGGCCCTGATGACAGTTTTCTTTAAGGCCTGCGCTACAGACTAACCCCATCACAATAACACATATTTGGGCATGATTTTATTTAATAAAGGCCCTGGAAAATGTTTTCTATAAGGCCTGCGCTCACAGACTAACCCGACACAGTAACGCTTTATTGGGCATGATTTTATTTAATAAAGGCCCTGATAAATGTTTTCTTTAAGGCCTGCGCCACAGACTAACCCTCATAATAACACTCTTATGGGCATGATTGTATTTAATAAAGGCCCTGATGACAGTTTTCTTTAAGGCCTGCGCCACAGACTAACCCCATCACAATAACACATATTTGGGCATGATTGTATTTAAAAAGGCCCTGGAAAAAATGGTTTCTATAAGCCCTGCGCTCACTGACTAACCCCTCACATAATAACGCTTTATGGGCATGATTTTATTTAATAAAGGCCCTGATGACAGTTTTCTTTAAGGCCTGCGCCACAGACTAACCCGACACATTAACGCTTTATTGGGCATGATTGTATTTAATAAAGGCCCTGATGAATGTTTTCTATAAGGCCTGCGCCACAGACTAACCCCGACACAGTAACTCTTCATTGGGCATGATTTTATTTAATAAAGGCCCTCGATGAATGTTTTGTATAAGGCCTGCCCTCACAGACTAACCTCCGACACAGTAACTCTTTATTGGGCATGATTTTATTTAATAAAGGCCCTCGATGAATGTTTTTCTATAAGGCCTGCCTCACAGACTAACCCGACACAGTAACGCTTTATTGGGCGTGATTTTATTTAATAAAGGCCCTCGATGAATGTTTTTCTATAAGGCCTGCGCCACAGACTAACCCACACAGTAACTCTTTATTGGGCGTGATTTTATTTAATAAAGGCCCTGGAAAATGTTTTCTATAAGGCCTGCGCCACAGACTGACCTCCCGACACAGTAACTCTTTATTGGGCATGATTTTATTTAATAAAGGCCCTCGATGAATGTTTTCTATAAGGCCTGCGCCACTGACTAACCCCTGCATAATAACACTCTTATGGGCATGATTTTATTTAATTAAGGCCCTGATGACAGTTTTCTTTAAGGCCTACCCTCACAGACTAACCCGACACAGTAACTCTTTATTGGGCGTGATTTTATTTAATAAAGGCCCTGGAAAATGTTTTTCTATAAGGCCTGCGCCACAGACTAACCCGACACAGTAACGCTTTATTGGGCGTGATTTTATTTAATAAAGGCCCTGGAAAAATGTTTTCTATAAGCACTGCGCTCACTGACTAACCTCTGCATAATAACACTCTTATGGGCATGATTTTATTTAATAAAGGCCCTGGATGACAGTTTTCTTTAAGGCCTGCGCCACAGACTAACCCGACACAGTAACTTTTTGTTGGGCATGATTTTACTTAATAAAGGCCCTGGAAAATGTTTTCTATAAGGCCTGCGCCACAGACTAACCCGACACAGTAACGCTTTATTGGGCATGATTTTATTTAATAAAGGCCCTGGAAAAATGTTTTCTATAAGGCCTGCGCCACAGACTAACCCGACACAGTAACGCTTTATTGGGCATGATTTTATTTAATAAAGGCCCTGATAAATGTTTTTTTTAAGGCCTGCGCCACAGACTAACCTCCTGCATAATAACACTCTTATGGGCATGATTTTATTTAAAAAGGCCCTGGATGAATGTTTTCTATAAGGCCTGCGCCACAGACTAACCCCATCACAATAACACTTATTTGGGCATGATTTTATTTAATAAAGGCCCTGGATGAATGTTTTCTATATAAGCCCTGTGCTCACAGATTAACCCCATCACATAAACACTTTTTGGGCATGATTTTATTTAAAAAGGCCCTGGATGAATGTTTTCTATAAGGCCTGCGCCACAGACTAACCCCATCACAATAACACTTATTTGGGCATGATTTTATTTAATAAAGGCCCTGATGAATGATTTCTATAAGGCCTGAGCTCACAGATTAACCCCATCACATAAACACTTATTTGGGCATGATTTTATTTAATAAAGGCCCTGATGAATGTTTTCTATAAGGCCTGCGCCACAGACTAACCCCATCACAATAACACTTATGTGGGCATGATTTTATTTAATAAAGGCCCTGGAGGAATGTTTTCTATAAGGCCTGCGCTCACAGACTAACCCCATCACAATAACACTTATTTGGGCATGATTTTATTCTATAAAGGCCCTGGATGAATGTTTTCTATAAGGCCTGCGCCACAGACTAACCCCATCACAATAACACTTATTTGGGCATGATTTTATTTAATAAAGGCCCTGGATGAATGTTTTCTATAAGGCCTGCGCCACAGACTAACCCCATCACAATAACACTTATTTGGGCATGATATTATTTAATAAAGGCCCTGATGAATGTTTTACAAAGGGCCTGCGCCACAGACTAACCCTACACAGTAACACCTTATTGGGCATGATTTTATTTAATAGAGGCCCTGATGAATGTTTTCTATAAGGCCTGCGCCACAGACTAACCCCATCACAATAACACTTATTTGGGCATGATTTTATTTAATAAAGGCCCTGGATGAATGTTTTCTATAAGGCCTGCGCAAAGACTAACCCCATCACAATAACATTTATTTGGGCATGATTTTATTCTATAAAGGCCCTGGATGAATGTTTTCTATAAGGCCTGCGCCACAGACTAACCCCATCACAATAACACTTAATTGGGCATGATTTTATTTAATAAAGGCCCTGGATGAATGTTTTCTATAAGGCCCAGCGCCACAGACTAACCCTAACCCTAACCCTAACCCCTAACCCTAGCCCTAACCCTAATCCTAACCCTAACCCTAACCCTAACCCTAACCCTACCCCTAACCCCAACCCTAACCCTAACCCTAACCCTAACCCTAGCCCTAGCCCTAGCCCTAACCCTAACCCTAACCCTAACCCTAACCCTAACCCTAACCCTAACCCCAGCCCTAGCCCTAGCCCTAACCCTAACCCTAACCCTAACCCTAACCCTAACCCTAACCCTAACCCTAACCCTAGCCCTAACCCTAACCCTAACCCTAACCCTAACCCTAACCCTAACCCTAACCTTATTGGGCATGATTTTACTCTATAAAGGCCCTGGGTGACAGTTTTACACAGGGCCTGGGGTCACAGACTAACCCCATCACAATAGCACTTATTTGGGCATGATTTTATTTAATAAAGGCCCTGATAAATGTTTTCTTTAAGGCCTGCGCCACAGACTAACCTCTGCTACATAATAACACTCTTATGGGCATGATTGTATTTAATAAAGGCCCTGATGACAGTTTTCTTTAAGGCCTGCGCCACAGACTAACCCCATCACAATAACACATATTTGGGCATGATTTTATTTAATAAAGGCCCTGGAAAATGTTTTCTATAAGGCCTGCGCCACAGACTAACCCGACACAGTAACGCTTTATTGGGCATGATTTTATTTAATAAAGGCCCTGGATAAATGTTTTCTTTAAGGCCTGCGCCACAGACTAACCTCTGCTATAATAACACTCTTATGGGCATGATTGTATTTAATAAAGGCCCTGATGACAGTTTTCTTTAAGGCCTGCGCTCACAGACTAACCCCATCACAATAACACATATTTGGGCATGATTTTATTTAATAAAGGCCCTGGAAAAATGTTTTCTATAAGGCCTGCGCTCACAGACTAACCCGACACAGTAACTCTTTGTTGGGCATGATTTTACTTAATAAAGGCCCTGGAAAATGTTTTCTATAAGGCCTGCGCCACAGACTAACCCGACACAGTAACGCTTTATTGGGCATGATTGTATTTAAAAAGGCCCTGGAAAAATGGTTTCTATAAGCCCTGCGCCACTGACTAACCTCATGCATAATAACGCTCTTATGGGCATGATTTTATTTAATAAAGGCCCTGGATGACAGTTTTTAAGGCCTGCCCTCACAGACTAACCTGACACAGTAACTCTTTATTGGGCGTGATTTTATTTAATAAAGGCCCTGGAAAATGTTTTTCTATAAGGCCTGCGCTCACAGACTAACCCACCCATTAACTCTTTATTGGGCATGATTTTATTTAATAAAGGCCTCGATGAATGTTTTCCATAAGGCCTGCGCCACAGACTAACCCCGCCACAATAACACAGATTTGGGTATGATTTTATTTATTAAAGGCCCTGATGAATGTTTTCTACAAAGGCCTGCGCTCACAGACTCGCCCTGCAAAGCAGCGACGCAGGGGCACGAATTTCAGAGTTTTTAGAGAAAAAAAAAAAAAAAAAAAAAATTAAAGTTGATGTAAAAGTTGTTCTGGTAAACGGCCACCTCCGGGTCGCGGTGAAATTTGAATCGTGCCCGAAGAGGCCTCTCGGTCGGCCTGACTCGAGCCTCGGAGGGTATGGAAGTCGGACCTTTCTCGGTTGACTTAGTGCAATTTTCAAACGAAAATCATCCAGGCGCATATTTCAGCCGATCTCGTCCGGGTTAAGTGCGACTTCTCGACGCTTTCCCACTCGACCCCGCCTCCTGGAGGAAATTTTTTCGCTCAAAACCTAAGTCCAAACATCCAGGCGCATATTTCAGCCGATCTCGGCCGGGTTAAGTGCGACTTCTCGACGCTTTCCCACTCGACTCGCCTCCTGGAGGAAATTTTTTTTCGCTCAAAACCTAAGTCCAAACATCCAGGCGCATATTTCAGCCGATCTCGCCGGGTTAAGTGCGACTTCGACGCTTTCCCACTCGACCCGCCTCCTGGAGGAAATTTTTTTTCGCTCAAAACCTAAGTCCAAACATCCAGGCGCATATTTCAGCCGATCTCGCCG
>NW_025047683.1:3570038-3587538 GCF_018831695.1 Puntigrus tetrazona | reverse complement strand
TTCACATTAGTTCTCGCAGCTGGCTGCGCTTCTTCATCGACGCACGAGCCGAGTGATCCACCGCTAAGAGTCGCACTCGCGCTTGAGTTTAGCGCCCGAGGCGAGGCCGAACTGCACAGGCTTGTGTGGGTTCAAAATACAAAGGGGGTCGCTCGACGGGCGCCTCGCGAGGGGGGACTTCAACCCACGGTCCCGGGCCTGCTGGGTACCCGCCGGGGTTGGCAAAGCAAAGTCTTTCAGAGGCTCAAGGGCCTCGCCCCCACCCCGTGCCAAGGGGGTGGGGCGCCGCGTAGGTTGCTCAAGCTCCGCGGGAGGTGCGCTGCCTCCCAGGGGAACGGCGCTCCTTCGCGCGATCCTCTCTCCGCTTCGCCTTAGGTTTTTGTGCGTTCTTTTGCCGCCTTGGATGTTTGAGCGGCAGACCTCTCGGCCACGGCCGCTGGAACATAGAGTAAAATAGGATGGAGGTTTTTTACCCCGACGGGCGCCTCTTTCTTCGGGAGGAGACTTTGAACCCACGGTCCCGGAGGCCGTATGGTACCCACCAGGGCCTCGCTCGCCCCGCCGCTGGAAAGCAGGGGCCTCGCCGAGTGCAGCGACAGTCAAGTTCTCTCGGATCTCTCTCTCTCTCGCCTTAGGTTTTTGTGCGGTTCTTTTGCCGCTTTGGGTTTTTGCGCTGCAGACCTCTCGGCCACGGCCGCTGGATCATAGAGTAAAATAGATAGAGGTTTTTTTACTCGACGGGCGCTCCTTCGCGGGAGGAGACTTTGAACCCACGGTCCCGAGGCCGTATGGTACTCGCCAGGGCCTCGCTCGCCCCGCCGCTGGAAAGCAGGGGCCCGCCGAGTGCAGCGACAGTCAAGTTCTCTCGGATCTCTCTCTCTCGCCTTAGGTTTTGTGCGGTTCTTTTGCCGCTTTGGGTTTTTGAGCGGCAGACCTCTCGGCCACGGCCGCTGGATCATAGAGTAAAATAGGATAGAGGTTTTTTTACTCGACGGGCGCCTCCTTCGCGGGAGGAGACTTTGAACCCACGGTCCCGGAGGCCGTATGGTACTCGCCAGGGCCTCGCTCGCCCCCGCCGCTGGAAAGCAGGGGCCCGCCGAGTGCAGCGACAGTCATGGGCGCCGCGTAGGTTGCTCAAGCCTCCGCGGGAGGTGCGCTGCTCTCCCAGGGGAACGGCGCTCTTCTCGCGGATCTCTCTCCGCTTCGCCTTAGGTTTTTGTGCGTTCTTTTGCCGCCTTGGGTTTTTGAGCGGCAGACCTCTCGGCCACGGCCGCTGGATCATAGAGTAAAATAGGATAGAGGTTTTTTTACCCGACGGGCGCCTCCTCCTTCGCGGGAGGAGACTTTGAACCCACGGTCCCGAGGCCGCATGGTACTCGCCAGGGCCCGCTCAGCCCCGCCGCTGAAAGCGGGGCCGCCGAGTGCAGCGACAGTCAAGTTCCTTTTTTTTTCTTATCGCGCTTCGCGCTTTCGCTGGTGCTCCGGAGGGGAGAGGCCGCGCCGAGCCGCCGCCTCTGCCGCGCACCCGAGCTTGAGACGGGGAGGTGGGCTAGGCCTCGCCCGGGCGGCCGCTTGGATCGGGCCGGGCCGAGCACGATCCTTCCGCAGGTTCACCTACGGAAACCTTGTTACGACTTTTACTTCCTCTAGATAGTCAAGTTTGATCGCCTTCCGGCGCGCCCGCCAGAGCTCGCGCGAGGCCCCCGGGGGGCCGGTCCGAGGACCTCACTAAACCATCCAATCGGTAGTAGCGACGGGCGTGTGTGTACAAAGGGCAGGGACTTAATCAACGCGAGCTTATGACCCGCGCTTACTGGGAATTCCTCGCTGATGGGAAATAGTTTCAATCCCCAGTCCCGATCACGAGCGGGTTCAGCTGGTTACCCGCGCCTCTCGGCGCAGGGGTAGACACACGCTGATCCGCCCATTGTGGCGCGCGCAGCCCCCGACATCTAAGGGCATCACAGACCTGTTATTGCTCCATCTCGCGGGCTGAACGCCACTTGTCCTCTAAGAGTTTTTGACGCCGACCCAAGTGGCCGCGCCACTATTTAGCAAGCCGGAGTCTCGCTCGCTATCGGAATGAACCAGACAAATCGCTTCCACCAACTAAGAACGGCCATGCACCACCACCCACAGAATCGAAAGAGCTATCAATCTGTCAATCCTTCTCCGTGTCCGGCCGGGTGAGGTTTCCCGTGTTGAGTCAAATTAAGCCGCAGGCTCCACTCCTGGTGGTGCCCTTCCGCAATTCCTTTAAGTTTCAGCTTTGCAACCATACTCCCCGAACCCAAAGACTGCGGGTTTCCCGCACGCCGCCCGGGCGGTCATGGGAATAACGCCGCCGATCGCTGGTCGGCATCGCTTACGGTCGGAACTACGACGGTATCTGATCGCCTTCAACCTCCGACTTTCGTTTCTGATTAATGAAAACATTCTTGGCAAATGCTTTCGCTCCGCCCTTGCGCCGGTCCAAGAATTTCACCTCTAGCGCGCAATACGAATGCCCCGCCGCCTCTCTTAATCATGGCTCCGGTTCCAGAAACCCACAAAATAGAACCGAGTCCTATTCCATTATTCCTAGCTGCGTATTCAGCGGCGACGCCGCCTGCTTTGAACACTCTAATTTTTTCAAAGTAAACGCTTTGGGCTCCTCGACCGACACCCAGCCAAGGGCATCCGGGGGGCGCCTCGAGGCAGGGACCTGGGACGGGCGGTGGCTCGCCTCTCGGCGGACCGCCAGCCAGATCCCGAGATCCAACTACGAGCTTTTTAACTGCAGCAACTTTAATATACGCTATTGAGCTGGAATTACCGCTGCTGGCACCAGACTTGCCTCCAATGGGTCCTCGCCATGTGTTTAAGATACGCTATTCCAATTACAGGGCCTCGAAAGAGACCTGTATTGTTATTTTCGTCACTACCTCTCCGAGTCGGAAATGGGTAATTTGCGCGCTGCTGCCTTCCTTGGATGTGGTAGCCGCCGCTTCAGGCTCCTCTCCGGAATCGAACCCTGATTCCCCGTCACCCGTGGTCACCATGGTAGGCGCCTGATGTACCATCGAAAGTTGATAGGGCAGACACTGAATGAATCGCCGCCGCGAAGGGCGAGCGATCGCCCGAGGTTATCTAGAGTCACCAAAGGTACCGGTCCGAGGACGGATCGCCGGGGCCCGGATGGGTTTTGATCTGATAAATGCATCGCTGCCTCAGCCTCCCGCCCCGCGAGAGAGAGGCGGTCGCCCGGCCGGCGCTGCTTGCATGTATTAGCTCTGGAATTGCCACAGTTATCCAAGTACCGGGTGGAGCGATCAAAGGGACCATAACTGATTTAATGAGCCATTCGCAGTTTCACTGTACCGCCGTGGTGCACTTAGACCTGCATGGCTTAATCTTTGAGACAAGCATATGTTACTGGCAGGATCAACCAGGTAACCCCTGTGGGTCGAGGACCAACCGACGCTGGCGCGCTTTTTGCTTGCCACACGGTCTCAGTCCGCCTGAGGAGGGGGCCTGGGCAGACCCCGCTTGACCTCGGCTAAGACCGCCGCCATAGGGCGACGCGCGCTCGAACCTTTCCCGGCGGGGTCGCTGCTGGGGGGGTGGCCGCTGGGATCGCGCCGACGCCGAAAAGTGTGTTTCACGGGACGGGGTACCGCCGCGCGCCGCCGGACGCTGCCGCGTTTCTGCCTCCACGCCCGCCGTGACGGACTCTCGCGCTCTGACCGCCGCTCAGGCCTCCTCCGGCGGGTTCGGCGCTTCCTCGGGCTGAGGGGGCCTGCTCGTGAACGAACGCCCAAATTGCCCGGCGCGGCGTGCTGTCAAAGCCCAAACGTAAACCCATTGCACGCCGTGCTCCTGCCAGGCACTCCCGAGCCATATAGGCACAGCGGGCTGGCCGGTGGGGTCTCTAGGCTAGGCGCGCTGCGCCAATCGATCACGCTGGGCCGAGGGGGACGCCTCGCCGAACGCCCTCTCTCGGCGCCTGTGTCCGTGTTTCAGGTGAAGCGCTCGATAGCTCCTCGCCCGAGCTTCAGAAAGATTGCGCTCAAAACCTAAGTCGATATGGACTTAGTCGCTTTTTCGACTTTTTTTCGCCAGAGACTAAGTCCACAAAACACGCTGCTCACCAAATCGTACCCATGTAAAAGTTGCTCCTGTGTAAACGCCACCTCCAGGGTCGCGGGAAAATTTGAATCATGCCCGGAGGAGGCCTCTCGGTCGGCCTGACTCGAGCCTCGGAGGGTATGGAAGTCGGACCTTTCTCGGGTTGACTTAGTGCAATTTTCAAACGAAAATCATCCAGGCGCTTCATCCGACCGATCGAGTCCGGTTATGCGCGCTTCCCGACGCTTTCCCAATCGACTTCGCCGCCCTGGAGGAATTTTTTTCGCTCAAAACCTAAGTCCAAACATCCAGGCGCTTCATCCGACCGATCGAGTCCGGGTTAAGCGCGCCTTCCCGACGCTTTCCCACTCGACTTCGCCGCCCTGGAGGAAATTTTTTTGCGCTCAAAACCTAAGTCCAAACATCCAGGCGCTTCATCCGACCGATCGAGTCCGGTTAAGTGCGCCTTCCCGACGCTTTCCACTCGACTTCGCCGCCCTGGAGGAAATTTTTTTGCGCTCAAAACCTAAGTCCAAACATCCAGGCGCTTCATCCGACCGATCGAGTCCGGTTAAGTGCGCCTTCCCGGACGCTTTCCCACTCGACTTCCCGCCGCCCTGGAGGAATTTTTTTCGCTCAAAACCTAAGTCCAAACATCCAGGCGCTTCATCCGACCGACGAGTCCGGGTAAGTGCGCCTTCCCGGACGCTTTCCCACTCGACTTCGCCGCCCTGGAGGAAATTTTTTTCGCTCAAAACCTAAGTCCAAACATCCAGGCGCTTCATCCGACCGATCGAGTCCGGTTAAGCGCGCTTCCCGGACGCTTTCCCACTCGACTTCGCCGCCCTGGAGGAAATTTTTTTTCGCTCAAAACCTAAGTCCAAACATCCAGGCGCTTCATCCGACCGATCGAGTCCGGTTAAGTGCGCCTTCCGGACGCTTTCCCACTCGACTTCGCCGCCCTGGAGGAAATTTTTTTGCTTTCAAAACCTAAGTCCAGACATCCAGGCGCTTCATCCAGCCGACCTCGCCGGGTTAAGTGCGACTTCTCGACGCTTTCCCACTCGACTTCGCCACCCTGGAGGATTTTTTTGCTTTCAAAACCTAAGTCCAAACATCCAGGCGCATATTTCAGACGATCTCGCCGGTTAAGTGCGACTTCCCGGACGCTTCCCACTCGACCCCCGCCACCCTGGAGGATTTTTTTGCTTTCAAAACCTAAGTCCAAACATCCAGGCGCATATTTCAGACGATCTCGGCCGGGTTAAGTGCGACTTCTCGGACGCTTTCCCACTCGACTTCGCCACCCTGGAGGAAATTTTTTTGCTTTCAAAACCTAAGTCCAAACATCCAGGCGCATATTTCAGACGATCTCGGCCGGGTTAAGTGCGACTTCCCGGACGCTTTCCCACTCGACTTCCGCCACCCTGGAGGATTTTTTTGCTTTCAAAACCTAAGTCCAAACATCCAGGCGCATATTTCAGACGATCTCGGCCGGGTTATGCGACTTCTCGACGCTTTCCCACTCGACTTCGCCGCCCTGGAGGAAATTTTTTTGCTTTCAAAACCTAAGTCCAAACATCCAGGCGCATATTTCAGATTTATCTCGCCGGTTAAGTGCGACTTCCCGGACGCTTTCCCACTCGACTTCCCGCCACCCTGGAGGATTTTTTTGCTTTCAAAACCTAAGTCCAAACATCCAGGCGCATATTTCAGACGATCTCGGCCGGTTAAGCGCGACTTCTCGACGCTTTCCCACTCGACTTCGCCGCCCTGGAGGAAATTTTTTGCTTTCAAAACCTAAGTCCAAACATCCAGGCGCATATTTCAGACGATCTCGGCCGGGTTAAGCGCGACTTCCCGGACGCTTTCCCACTCGACCCCGCCCACCCTGGAGGATTTTTTTGCTTTCAAAACCTAAGTCCAAACATCCAGGCGCATATTTCAGACGATCTCGGCCGGGTTATGCGACTTCCCGGACGCTTTCCCACTCGACCCGCCACCCTGGAGGATTTTTTTTTGCTTTCAAAACCTAAGTCCAAACATCCAGGCGCATATTTCAGCCGATCTCGGCCGGTTAAGTGCGACTTCTCGACGCTTTCCCACTGACCCTCGCCTCCCTGGAGGAAATTTTTTTTCGCTCAAAACCTAAGTCCAAACATCCAGGCGCATATTTCAGCCGATCTCGGCCGGGTTAAGCGCGACTTCTCGGACGCTTTCCCACTCGACCCCGCCTCCCTGAGGAAATTTTTTTGCTTTCAAAACCTAAGTCCAAACATCCAGGCGCATATTTCAGCCGATCTCGCCGGTTAAGTGCGACTTCTCGGACGCTTTCCCACTCGACCCCGGCCTCCCTGGAGGAAATTTTTTTTCGTTCAAAACCTAAGTCCAAACATCCAGGCGCATATTTCAGCCGATCTCGGCCGGGTTATGCGACTTCTCGGACGCTTTCCCACTCGACCCGCCTCCTGGAGGAAATTTTTTCGCTCAAAACCTAAGTCCAAACATCCAGGCGCATATTTCAGCCGATCTCGCCGGGTTAAGTGCGACTTCGGACGCTTTCCCACTCGACTCCGCCTCCCTGGAGGAAATTTTTTTCGCTCAAAACCTAAGTCCAAACATCCAGGCGCATATTTCAGCCGATCTCAGCCGGGTTAAGTGCGACTTCTCGACGCTTTCCCACTCGACTCCGCCACCCTGGAGGAAATTTTTTTGCTTTCAAAACCTAAGTCCAGACATCCAGGCGCTTCATCCAGCCGATCTCGGCCGGGTTAAGTGCGACTTCTCGGACGCTTTCCCACTCGACCCCCTCCACCCTGGAGGATTTTTTTGCTTTCAAAACCTAAGTCCAAACATCCAGGCGCATATTTCAGCCGATCTCGGCCGGTTATGCGACTTCTCGACGCTTTCCCACTCGACTTCGCCGGCCCTGGAGGAAATTTTTTGCTTTCAAAACCTAAGTCCAAACATCCAGGCGCATATTTCAGACGATCTCGGCCGGGTTAAGTGCGACTTCCCGGACGCTTTCCCACTCGACCCCCGCCACCCTGGAGGATTTTTTTGCTTTCAAAACCTAAGTCCAAACATCCAGGCGCATATTTCAGACGATCTCGCCGGTTAAGTGCGACTTCCGGACGCTTTCCCACTCGACTTCGCCACCCTGGAGGATTTTTTTGCTTTCAAAACCTAAGTCCAAACATCCAGGCGCATATTTCAGACGATCTCGCCGGTTAAGTGCGACTTCTCGACGCTTTCCCACTCGACTTCGCCGCCCTGGAGGAAATTTTTTTGCTTTCAAAACCTAAGTCCAAACATCCAGGCGCATATTTCAGACGATCTCGGCCGGTTAAGTGCGACTTCCCGACGCTTTCCCACTCGACTTCCGCCACCCTGGAGGATTTTTTTGCTTTCAAAACCTAAGTCCAAACATCCAGGCGCATATTTCAGACGATCTCGGCCGGGTTAAGTGCGACTTCCCGACGCTTTCCCACTCGACTTCGCCACCCTGGAGGATTTTTTTGCTTTCAAAACCTAAGTCCAAACATCCAGGCGCATATTTCAGACGATCTCGGCCGGTTAAGTGCGACTTCTCGACGCTTTCCCACTCGACCTCCACCCTGGAGGTATTTTTGCCGCTCAAAACCTAAGTCCAGACATCCAGGCGCATAATTCAGCCGATCTCGCCGGGTTAAGTGCGACTTCTCGGACGCTTTCCCACTCGACCCTCCACCCTGGAGGATTTTTTGCCGCTCAAAACCTACGCCCAGACATCCAGGCGCTGCTACAGCCGATCAAGGCCGGGTTAAGAGCGACTTCTCGACACACACATTTACGCTAACCCCGTGTCTGGATTTCAATTTTCCAAAGGGCCTGGGCTCACACATTAACCCCAACGCAGTAACACTTTAATGGGCATCGCTTTATTTCATTCTCGCCCTGGATGAATGTTTTCTATAAGGCCTGCGCCACAGACTAACCCCATCACAATAACACTTATTTGGGCATGATTTTATTTAATAAAGGCCCTGGATGAATGTTTTCTATATAAGCCCTGTGCTCACAGATTAACCCCATCACATAAACACTTTTTGGGCATGATTTTATTTAAAAAGGCCCTGATGAATGTTTTCTATAAGGCCTGCGCTCACAGACTAACCCCATCACAATAACACTTATGTGGGCATGATTTTATTTAATAAAGGCCCTGGATGAATGATTTCTATAAGGCCTGTGCTCACAGATTAACCCCATCACATAAACACTTATTTGGGCATGATTTTATTTAATAAAGGCCCTGGATGAATGATTTCTATAAGGCCTGTGCTCACAGATTTAACCCCATCACATAAACACTTATTTGGGCATGATTTTATTTAAAAAGGCCCTGATGAATGTTTTCTATAAGGCCTGCGCCACAGACTAACCCCATCACAATAACACTTATTTGGGCATGATTTTATTTAATAAAGGCCCTGATGAATGTTTTCTATATAAGCCCTGTGCTCACAGATTAACCCCATCACATAAACACTTTTTGGGCATGATTTTATTTAAAAAGGCCCTGATGAATGTTTTCTATAAGGCCTGCGCTCACAGACTAACCCCATCACAATAACACTTATTTGGGCATGATTTTATTTAATAAAGGCCCTGGATGAATGATTTCTATAAGGCCTG
This sequence comes from Puntigrus tetrazona, assembly GCF_018831695.1. Lineage (NCBI taxonomy): Eukaryota > Metazoa > Chordata > Actinopteri > Cypriniformes > Cyprinidae > Puntigrus > Puntigrus tetrazona. The sequence continues at coordinate 3,578,754 of NW_025047683.1, read as the reverse complement.
AGCTCACAGATTAACCCCATCACATAAACACTTATTTGGGCATGATTTTATTTAATAAAGGCCCTGGATGAATGTTTTCTATAAGGCCTGCGCCACAGACTAACCCCATCACAATAACACTTATGTGGGCATGATTTTATTTAATAAAGGCCCTGGAGGAATGTTTTCTATAAGGCCTGCGCTCACAGACTAACCCCATCACAATAACACTTATTTGGGCATGATTTTATTCTATAAAGGCCCTGGATGAATGTTTTCTATAAGGCCTGCGCTCACAGACTAACCCCATCACAATAACACTTATTTGGGCATGATTTTATTTAATAAAGGCCCTGATGAATGTTTTCTATAAGGCCTGCGCCACAGACTAACCCCATCACAATAACACTTATTTGGGCATGATATTATTTAATAAAGGCCCTGGATGAATGTTTTACAAAGGGCCTGCGCTCACAGACTAACCCTACACAGTAACACCTTATTGGGCATGATTTTATTTAATAGAGGCCCTGGATGAATGTTTTCTATAAGGCCTGCGCTCACAGACTAACCCCATCACAATAACACTTATTTGGGCATGATTTTATTTAATAAAGGCCCTGATGAATGTTTTCTATAAGGCCTGCGCCAAAGACTAACCCCATCACAATAACATTTATTTGGGCATGATTTTATTCTATAAAGGCCCTGATGAATGTTTTCTATAAGGCCTGCGCTCACAGACTAACCCCATCACAATAACACTTAATTGGGCATGATTTTATTTAATAAAGGCCCTGGATGAATGTTTTCTATAAGGCCCAAGCCACAGACTAACCCTAACCCTAACCCTAACCCTAACCCTAGCCCTAACCCTAATCCTAACCCTAACCCTAACCCTAAGCCTAACCCTATCCCTAGCCCTAACCCTAACCCTTATCCTAACCCTAACCCTAACCCTAACCCCCAGCCCTAGCCCTAGCCCTAACCCTAACCCTAACCCTAACCCTAACCCTAACCCTAACCCTAACCCCAGCCCCAGCCCTAGCCCTAACTCTAACCCTAACCCTAACCCTAACCCTAACCCTAACCCTAACCCTAACCCTAGCCCTAACCCTAACCCTAACCCTAACCCTAACCCTAACCCTAACCCTAACCTTATTGGGCATGATTTTACTCTATAAAGGCCCTGGGTGACAGTTTTACACAGGGCCTGGGGTCACAGACTAACCCCATCACAATAGCACTTATTTGGGCATGATTTTATTTAATAAAGGCCCTGATAAATGTTTTCTTTAAGGCCTGCGCTCACAGACTAACCCCTGCTATAATAACACTCTTATGGGCATGATTGTATTTAATAAAGGCCCTGATGACAGTTTTCTTTAAGGCCTGCGCTCACAGACTAACCCCATCACAATAACACATATTTGGGCATGATTTTATTTAATAAAGGCCCTGGAAAATGTTTTCTATAAGGCCTGCGCCACAGACTAACCCGACACAGTAACGCTTTATTGGGCATGATTTTATTTAATAAAGGCCCTGATAAATGTTTTCTTTAAGGCCTGCGCTACAGACTAACCCTCATACAATAACACTCTTATGGGCATGATTGTATTTAATAAAGGCCCTGATGACAGTTTTCTTTAAGGCCTGCGCTCACAGACTAACCCCATCACAATAACACATATTTGGGCATGATTTTATTTAATAAAGGCCCTGGAAAAAATGTTTTCTATAAGGCCTGCGCCACAGACTAACCCGACACAGTAACTCTTTGTTGGGCATGATTTACTTAATAAAGGCCCTGGAAAATGTTTTCTATAAGGCCTGCGCCACAGACTAACCCGACACAGTAACGCTTTATTGGGCATGATTGTATTTAAAAAGGCCCTGGAAAAATGGTTTCTATAAGCCCTGCGCTCACTGACTAACCTCACATAATAACGCTCTTATGGGCATGATTTTATTTAATAAAGGCCCTGATGACAGTTTTCTTTAAGGCCTGCCTCACAGACTAACCCGACACAGTAACTCTTTATTGGGCGTGATTTTATTTAATAAAGGCCCTGGAAAATGTTTTTCTATAAGGCCTGCGCTCACAGACTAACCCGACCCATTAACTCTTTATTGGGCATGATTTTATTTAATAAAGGCCCTCGATGAATGTTTTCCATAAGGCCTGCGCCACAGACTAACCCCACCACAATAACACAGATTTGGGTATGATTTTATTTATTAAAGGCCCTGATGAATGTTTTCTACAAAGGCCTGCGCTCACAGACTCGCCTCAAGCAGCAGCGACGCGCAGGGCACGAATTTCAGAGTTTTTAGAGAAAAAAAAAAAAAAAAAAAAAAAAAAAAATTAAAGTTGATGTAAAAGTTGTTCTGGTAAACGCCACCTCCGGGTCGCGTGAAATTTGAATCGTGCCCGGAAGAGGCCTCTCGGTCGGCCTGACTCGAGCCTCGGAGGGTATGGAAGTCGGACCTTTCCCCGGTTGACTTAGTGCAATTTTCAAACGAAAATCATCCAGGCGCATATTTCAGCCGATCTCGTCCGGTTAAGTGCGACTTCTCGACGCTTTCCCACTCGACCCCGCCACCCTGGAGGAAATTTTTTGCTTTCAAAACCTAAGTCCAGACATCCAGGCGCATATTTCAGCCGATCTCGGCCGGGTTATGTGCGACTTCTCGACGCTTCCCACTCGACCCCGCCTCCTGGAGGAAATTTTTGCCGCTCAAAACCTAAGTCCACACATCCAGGCGCTCGCATAGCCGATCAAGTCCGGTTACGTGCGACTTCTCGGACACACACATTTACGAACCCCGTGTCTGGATTTCACTTTTCCAAAGGGCCTGGGCTCACACATTAACCCCAACGCAGTAACACTTTAATGGGCATCGCTTTATTTAATTCTCGCCCTGGATGAATGTTTTACAAAGGGCCTGCGCCACAGACTAACCCTACACAGTAACACCTTATTGGGCATGATTTTATTCTATAAAGGCCCTGATGAATGTTTTCTATAAGGCCTGCGCCACAGACTAACCCCATCACAATAACACTTATTTGGGCATGATTTTATTCTATAAAGGCCCTGGATGAATGTTTTCTATAAGGCCTGCGCTCACAGACTAACCCCATCACAATAACACTTATGTGGGCATGATTTTATTCTATAAAGGCCCTGGATGAATGTTTTCTATATAAGCCCTGCGCTCACAGACTAACCCCATCACAATAACACTTATTTGGGCATGATTTTATTTAATAAAGGCCCTGGATGAATGATTTCTATAAGGCCTGTGCTCACAGATTAACCCCATCACATAAACACTTATTTGGGCATGATTTTATTTAATAAAGGCCCTGGATGAATGATTTCTATAAGGCCTGTGCTCACAGATTAACCCCATCACATAAACACTTATTTGGGCATGATTTTATTTAATAAAGGCCCTGGATGAATGATTTCTATAAGGCCTGTGCTCACAGATTAACCCCATCACATAAACACTTTTTGGGCATGATTTTATTTAAAAAGGCCCTGGATGAATGTTTTCTATAAGGCCTGCGCCACAGACTAACCCCATCACAATAACACTTATGTGGGCATGATTTTATTTAATAAAGGCCCTGGAGGAATGTTTTCTATAAGGCCTGCGCTCACAGACTAACCCCATCACAATAACACTTATTTGGGCATGATTTTATTCTATAAAGGCCCTGGATGAATGTTTTCTATAAGGCCTGCGCCACAGACTAACCCCATCACAATAACACTTATTTGGGCATGATTTTATTTAATAAAGGCCCTGATGAATGTTTTCTATAAGGCCTGCGCTCACAGACTAACCCCATCACAATAACACTTATTTGGGCATGATATTATTTAATAAAGGCCCTGGATGAATGTTTTACAAAGGGCCTGCGCCACAGACTAGCCCTACACAGTAACACCTTATTGGGCATGATTTTATTCTATAAAGGCCCTGGATGAATGATTTCTATAAGGCTCAAGCCACAGACTAACCCCATCACAATAACACTTATTTGGGCATGATTTTATTTAAAAAGGCCCTGATGAATGTTTTCTATAAGGCCTGCGCTCACAGACTAACCCCATCACAATAACACTTATTTGGGCATGATATTATTTAATAAAGGCCCTGATGAATGTTTTACAAAGGGCCTGCGCTCACAGACTAACCCTACACAGTAACACCTTATTGGGCATGATTTTATTTAATAAAGGCCCTGGATGAATGTTTTCTATAAGGCTCACACCACAGACTAACCCCATCACAATAACACTTATGTGGGCATGATTTTATTTATTAAAGGCCCTGATGAATGTTTTCTATAAGGCCTGCGCCAAAGACTAACCCCATCACAATAACATTTATTTGGGCATGATTTTATTCTATAAAGGCCCTGGATGAATTTTTTTCTATAAGGCCTGCGCCACAGACTAACCCCATCACAATAACACTTATTTGGGCATGATATTATTTAATAAAGGCCCTGGATGAATGTTTTACAAAGGGCCTGCGCCACAGACTAACCCTACACAGTAACACCTTATTGGGCATGATTTTATTTAATAGAGGCCCTGGATGAATGTTTTCTATAAGGCCTGCGCCACAGACTAACCCCATCACAATAACACTTATTTGGGCATGATTTTATTTAATAAAGGCCCTGGATGAATGTTTTCTATAAGGCCTGCGCCAAAGACTAACCCCATCACAATAACATTTATTTGGGCATGATTTTATTCTATAAAGGCCCTGGATGAATGTTTTCTATAAGGCCTGCGCCACAGACTAACCCCATCACAATAACACTTATTTGGGCATGATTTTATTTAATAAAGGCCCTGGATGAATGTTTTCTATAAGGCCTGCGCCACAGACTAACCCCATCACAATAACACTTAATTGGGCATGATTTTATTTAATAAAGGCCCTGGATGAATGTTTTCTATAAGGCCCAAGCGCCACAGACTAACCCCTAACCCTAACCCTAACCCCTAACCCTAGCCCTAACCCTAATCCTAACCCTAACCCTAACCCTAACCCTAACCCTAACCTCCTAGCCCTAACCCTAACCCTAACCCTAACCCTAACCCTAACCCTAGCCCCAGCCCTAGCCCTAACCCTAACCCTAACCCTAACCCCCAACCCTAACCCTAACCCTAGCCCCAGCCCTAGCCCCTAACCCTAACCCTAACCCTAACCCTAACCCTAACCCTAACCCTAGCCCTAACCCTAACCCTAACCCTAACCCTAACCCTAACCCTAACCCTAACCTTATTGGGCATGATTTTACTCTATAAAGGCCCTGGGTGACAGTTTTACACAGGGCCTGGGGTCACAGACTAACCCCATCACAATAGCACTTATTTGGGCATGATTTTATTTAATAAAGGCCCTGATTGAATGTTTTCTATAAGGCCTGCGCCACAGACTAACCCGACACAGTAACGCTTTATTGGGCATGATTGTATTTAATAAAGGCCCTGATGACAGTTTTCTTTAAGGCCTGCGCTCACAGACTAACCCCATCACAATAACACATATTTGGGCATGATTTTATTTAATAAAGGCCCTGGAAAATGTTTTCTATAAGGCCTGCGCCACAGACTAACCCGACACAGTAACGCTTTATTGGGCATGATTTTATTTAATAAAGGCCCTGGATAAATGTTTTCTTTAAGGCCTGCGCTCACAGACTAACCTCTGCATAATAACACTCTTATGGGCATGATTGTATTTAATAAAGGCCCTGATGACAGTTTTCTTTAAGGCCTGCGCTCACAGACTAACCCCATCACAATAACACATATTTGGGCATGATTTTATTTAATAAAGGCCCTGGAAAATGTTTTCTATAAGGCCTGCGCTCACAGACTAACCCGACACAGTAACGCTTTATTGGGCATGATTTTATTTAATAAAGGCCCTGATAAATGTTTTCTTTAAGGCCTGCGCCACAGACTAACCCCTGCTATAATAACACTTTATGGGCATGATTGTATTTAATAAAGGCCCTGATGACAGTTTTTTTAAGGCCTGCGCTCACAGACTAACCCCATCACAATAACACATATTTGGGCATGATTGTATTTAAAAAGGCCCTGGAAAAAATGGTTTCTATAAGCCCTGCGCTCACACTGACTAACCTCACATAATAACGCTCTTATGGGCATGATTTTATTTAATAAAGGCCCTGATGACAGTTTTTTTAAGGCCTGCGCTCACAGACTAACCCGACACATTAACGCTTTATTGGGCATGATTGTATTTAATAAAGGCCCTGATGAATGTTTTCTATAAGGCCTGCGCCACAGACTAACCCCGACACAGTAACTCTTCATTGGGCATGATTTTATTTAATAAAGGCCCTCGATGAATGTTTTGTATAAGGCCTGCCTCACAGACTAACCCGACACAGTAACTCTTTATTGGGCATGATTTTATTTAATAAAGGCCCTCGATGAATGTTTTTCTATAAGGCCTGCCTCACAGACTAACCCGACACAGTAACGCTTTATTGGGCGTGATTTTATTTAATAAAGGCCCTCGATGAATGTTTTTCTATAAGGCCTGCGCTCACAGACTAACCCGACACAGTAACTCTTTATTGGGCGTGATTTTATTTAATAAAGGCCCTGGAAAAAATGTTTTCTATAAGGCCTGCGCCACAGACTGACTCCCGACACAGTAACTCTTTATTGGGCATGATTTTATTTAATAAAGGCCCTCGATGAATGTTTTCTATAAGGCCTGCGCCACTGACTAACCCTGCATAATAACACTCTTATGGGCATGATTTTATTTAATTAAGGCCCTGATGACAGTTTTTTTAAGGCCTACCTCACAGACTAACCCGACACAGTAACTCTTTATTGGGCGTGATTTTATTTAATAAAGGCCCTGGAAAATGTTTTTCTATAAGGCCTGCGCCACAGACTAACCCGACACAGTAACGCTTTATTGGGCGTGATTTTATTTAATAAAGGCCCTGGAAAATGTTTTCTATAAGCACTGCGCTCACTGACTAACCTCTGCATATAATAACACTTTATGGGCATGATTTTATTTAATAAAGGCCCTGATGACAGTTTTCTTTAAGGCCTGCGCTCACAGACTAACCCGACACAGTAACTCTTTGTTTGTTGGGCATGATTTTACTTAATAAAGGCCCTGGAAAATGTTTTCTATAAGGCCTGCGCCACAGACTAACCCGACACAGTAACGCTTTATTGGGCATGATTTTATTTAATAAAGGCCCTGGAAAAATGTTTTCTATAAGGCCTGCGCCACAGACTAACCCGACACAGTAACGCTTTATTGGGCATGATTTTATTTAATAAAGGCCCTGATAAATGTTTTCTTTAAGGCCTGCGCCACAGACTAACCTCATATAATAACACTCTTATGGGCATGATTTTATTTAATAAAGGCCCTGATGACAGTTTTCTTTAAGGCCTGCCTCACAGACTAACCCGACACAGTAACTCTTATTGGGCGTGATTTTATTTAATAAAGGCCCTGGAAAATGTTTTTCTATAAGGCCTGCGCCACAGACTAACCCCACCCATTAACTTTTTATTGGGCATGATTTTATTTAATAAAGGCCCTCGATGAATGTTTTCCATAAGGCCTGCGCCACAGACTAACCCCACACAATAACACAGATTTGGGTATGATTTTATTTATTAAAGGCCCTGATGAATGTTTTCACAAAGGCCTGCGCCACAGACTCGCCTCAAGCAGCAGCGACGCGCAGGGCACGAATTTCAGAGTTTTTAGAAAAAAAAAAAAAAAAAAAAAAAAAAATTAAAGTTGATGTAAAAGTTGTTCTGGTAAACGCCACCTCCGGGTCGCGTGAAATTTGAATCGTGCCCGGAAGAGGCCTCTCGGTCGGCCTGACTCGAGCCTCGGAGGGTATGGAAGTCGGACCTTTCCCGGTTGACTTAGTGCAATTTTCAAACGAAAATCATCCAGGCGCATATTTCAGCCGATCTCGCCCGGTTAAGTGCGACTTCTCGACGCTTTCCCACTCGACCCGCCTCCTGGAGGAAATTTTTTCGCTCAAAACCTAAGTCCAAACATCCAGGCGCATATTTCAGCCGATCTCGCCGGGTTAAGTGCGACTTCTCGGACGCTTTCCCACTCGACTCGCCACCCCGGAGGTATTTTTAAGTGTTCAAAACCTAAGTCCAGACATCCAGGCGCATCTCACAGCCGATCTCGGCCGCGTAAGCCCCACTTCACGGGCGCTTTTCCCACTCGACCCCGCCACCCCGGAGGTATTTTTTAAGTGTTCAAAACCTAAGTCCAGACATCCAGGCGCATCTCACAGCCGATCTCGCCAAGCTAAGCCCCACTTCACGGGCGCTTTCCCACTCGACCCCGCCACCCCGGAGGTATTTTTGCCGCTCAAAACCTAAGTCCAGACATCCAGGCGCATCTCACAGCCGATCTCGGCCGCGTAAGCCCCACTTCACGGACGCTTCCCACTCGACCACCGCCACCCCGGAGGTATTTTTTAAGCCGCTCAAAACCTAAGTCCAAACATCCAGGCGCATCTCACAGCCGATCTCGCCGCGTAAGCCCCACTTCACGGACGCTTCCCACTCGACCCCCGCCACCCCGGAGGTATTTTTTAAGCCGCTCAAAACCTAAGTCCAAACATCCAGGCGCATCTCACAGCCGATCTCGCCGC
>NW_025047683.1:3552538-3562538 GCF_018831695.1 Puntigrus tetrazona | reverse complement strand
CTCTCGGCGCAGGGTAGACACACGCTGATCCGCCCATTGTGGCGCGCGTGCAGCCCCGGACATCTAAGGGCATCACAGACCTGTTATTGCTCCATCTCGCGTGGCTGAACGCCACTTGTCCCTCTAAGAAGTTTTTGACGCCGACCCAAGTGGCCGCGCCACTATTTAGCAAGCCGGAGTCTCGCTCGCATCGGAATGAACCAGACAAATCGCTCCACCAACTAAGAACGGCCATGCACCACCACCCACAGAATCGAGAAAGAGCTATCAATCTGTCAATCCTTTCCGTGTCCGGGCCGGGTGAGGTTTCCCGTGTTGAGTCAAATTAAGCCGCAGGCTCCACTCCTGGTGGTGCCCTTCCGTCAATTCCTTTAAGTTTCAGCTTTGCAACCATACTCCCCCCGGAACCCAAAGACTGCGGTTTCCGCACGCCGCCCGGGCGGTCATGGGAATAACGCCGCCGATCGCTGGTCGGCATCGCTTACGGTCGGAACTACGACGGTATCTGATCGCCTTCAACCTCCGACTTTCGTTTCTGATTAATGAAAACATTCTTGGCAAATGCTTTCGCTTTCCGCCTTGCGCCGGTCCAAGAATTTCACCTCTAGCGGCGCAATACGAATGCCCCGCCGCCCTCTTAATCATGGCTCCGGTTCCAGAAACCCACAAAATAGAACCGAGTCCTATTCCATTATTCCTAGCTGCGTATTCAGCGGCGACGCCGCCTGCTTTGAACACTCTAATTTTTTCAGTAAACGCTTTGGCCCTCGACCGACACCCAGCCAAGGGCATCCGGGGCGCCGAGGCAGGGACCTGGGACGGGCGGTGTCGCTTCGCCGGCGGACCGCCAGCCAGATCCCGAGATCCAACTACGAGCTTTTTAACTGCAGCAACTTTAATATACGCTATTGAGCTGGAATTACCGCGCTGCTGGCACCAGACTTGCCTCCAATGGGTCCTCGCCATGTGTTTAAGATACGCTATTCCAATTACAGGGCCTCGAAAGAGACCTGTATTGTTATTTTTCGCCACTACCTCCGAGTCGGAAATGGGTAATTTGCGCGCCTGCTGCCTTCCTTGGATGTGGTAGCCGCTTCTCAGGCTCCTCTCCGAATCGAACCCTGATTCCCGTCACCCGTGGTCACCATGGTAGGCGCCTGATGTACCATCGAAAGTTGATAGGGCAGACACTGACGAATCGCCGCCGCCGCGAAGGGCGAGCGATCGCCCGAGGGTTATCTAGAGTCACCAAAGGTACCGGTCCGAGGACGGATCGCCGGGGCCCGGATGGGTTTTGATCTGATAAATGCACGCTGCCTTCAGCCTCCCGCCCCGCGAGGAGAGGCGGTCGCCCGGCCGGCGCTGCTTGCATGTATTAGCTCTGGAATTGCCACAGTTATCCAAGTACCGGTGGAGCGATCAAAGGGACCATAACTGATTTAATGAGCCATTCGCAGTTTCACTGTACCGCCGTGGTGCACTTAGACCTGCATGGCTTAATCTTTGAGACAAGCATATGTTACTGGCAGGATCAACCAGGTAACCCCTGTGGGTCGAGGGACCAACCGACGCTGGCGCTGCTTTTTGCCACACACGGGTCTCAGTCCGCCTGAGGAGGGGGCCTGGGCAGACCCCGCTGACCTCGGCTAAGACCGCCGCCATAGGGCGACGCGCTGCTCGAACCTTCTCGGCGGGGTCGCTGCTGGGGGGGTGGCCGCTGGGATCGCGCCGACGCCGGAAAAGTGTGTTTCACGGGACGGGGTACCGCCGCGCGCCGCCGGACGCTGCCGCTTCTGCCCCTCCACGCCCGCCGTGACGGACTCTTCGCGCTCTGACCGCCGCTTCAGGCCTCCTCCGGCGGGTTCGCGCGCCCTCGGCTGAGGGGGCCTGCTCGTAACGAACGCCCAAATTGCCCGGCGCGCGCGTGCTGTCAAAGCCCAAACGTAAACCCATTGCACGCCGTGCTCTCTGCCAGGCACTCCCGATTTACATAGCGGCAGCGGGCTGGCCGGTGGGGTCTCTAGGCTAGGCGCGCTGCGCCCCAATCGATCACGCTTCGGGCCGAGGGGGACGCCCGCCGCCGAACGCCCTCTCTCGGCGCCTGTGTCCGTGTTTCAGGTGAAGCGCTCGATAGCTCCTCGCCCGGAGCTTCAGAAAGATTGCGCTCAAAACCTAAGTCGATATGGACTTAGTCGCTTTTTCGACTTTTTTTCGCCAGAGACTAAGTCCACAAAACACGCTGCTCACCAAATCGTGTACCCATGTAAAAGTTGCTCCTGTGTAAACGCCACCTCCAGGGTCGCGGAAAATTTGAATCATGCCCGGAGGAGGCCTCTCGGTCGGCCTGACTCGAGCCTCGGAGGGTATGGAAGTCGGATCTTTCCCTCGGTTGACTTAGTGCAATTTTCAAACGAAAATCATCCAGGCGCTTCATCCGACCGATCGAGTCCGGTTAAGCGCGCCTTCCCGACGCTTTCCCAATCGACTTCGCCCCCTGGAGGAAATTTTTTTCGCTCAAAACCTAAGTCCAAACATCCAGGCGCTTCATCCGACCGATCGAGTCCGGTTATGCGCGCTTCCCGACGCTTTCCCACTCGACTTCGCCGCCCTGGAGGAAATTTTTTTATGCTCAAAACCTAAGTCCAAACATCCAGGCGCTTCATCCGACCGATCGAGTCCGGTTAAGCGCGCCTTCCCGACGCTTTCCCACTCGACTTCCCGCCGCCCTGGAGGAAATTTTTTATGCTCAAAACCTAAGTCCAAACATCCAGGCGCTTCATCCGACCGATCGAGTCCGGGTTAAGTGCGCCTTCCCGGACGCTTTCCCACTCGACTTCGCCGCCCTGGAGGAATTTTTTTTCGCTCAAAACCTAAGTCCAAACATCCAGGCGCTTCATCCGACCGACGAGTCCGGTTAAGTGCGCCTTCCCGACGCTTTCCCACTCGACTTCGCCGCCCTGGAGGAAATTTTTTTGCTCAAAACCTAAGTCCAAACATCCAGGCGCTTCATCCGACCGACGAGTCCGGTTAAGCGCGCCTTCCCGACGCTTTCCCACTCGACTTCGCCGCCCTGGAGGAAATTTTTTTCGCTCAAAACCTAAGTCCAAACATCCAGGCGCTTCATCCGACCGATCGAGTCCGGGTTAAGTGCGCCTTCCCGGACGCTTTCCCACTCGACCCCCGCCGTCCTGGAGGAAATTTTTTTTGCTTTCAAAACCTAAGTCCAGACATCCAGGCGCTTCATCCAGCCGATCTCGCCGGGTTAAGTGCGCGCTTCTCGACGCTTTCCCACTCGACTTCCCGCCACCCTGGAGGATTTTTTTTTGCTTTCAAAACCTAAGTCCAAACATCCAGGCGCATATTTCAGACGATCTCGCCGGTTAAGTGCGACTTCCCGACGCTTTCCCACTCGACCCCGCCACCCTGGAGGATTTTTTTGCTTTCAAAACCTAAGTCCAAACATCCAGGCGCATATTTCAGACGATCTCGCCGGGTAAGTGCGACTTCTCGGACGCTTTCCCACTCGACCGCCCCCTGGAGGAAATTTTTTGCTTTCAAAACCTAAGTCCAAACATCCAGGCGCATATTTCAGACGATCTCTCGCCGGTTAAGCGCGACTTCCCGGACGCTTTCCCACTCGACTTCGCCACCCTGGAGGATTTTTTTGCTTTCAAAACCTAAGTCCAAACATCCAGGCGCATATTTCAGACGATCTCGGCCGGTTAAGTGCGACTTCTCGGACGCTTTCCCACTCGACTTCGCGCCACCCTGGAGGAAATTTTTTGCTTTCAAAACCTAAGTCCAAACATCCAGGCGCATATTTCAGACGATCTCGGCCGGGTTAAGTGCGACTTCCCGACGCTTTCCCACTCGACTTCGCCACCCTGGAGGATTTTTTTGCTTTCAAAACCTAAGTCCAAACATCCAGGCGCATATTTCAGACGATCTCGCCGGGTTATGCGACTTCTCGACGCTTTCCCACTCGACTTCGCCACCCTGGAGGAAATTTTTTTGCTTTCAAAACCTAAGTCCAAACATCCAGGCGCATATTTCAGACGATCTCGGCCGGTTAAGTGCGACTTCCCGACGCTTTCCCACTCGACTTCCGCCACCCTGGAGGATTTTTTTGCTTTCAAAACCTAAGTCCAAACATCCAGGCGCATATTTCAGACGATCTCGGCCGGGTTAAGTGCGACTTCCCGACGCTTTCCCACTCGACTTCCCACCACCCTGGAGGATTTTTTTGCTTTCAAAACCTAAGTCCAAACATCCAGGCGCATATTTCAGACGATCTCGGCCGGGTTAAGTGCGACTTCTCGACGCTTTCCCACTCGACTTCGCCGCCCTGGAGGAAATTTTTTGCTTTCAAAACCTAAGTCCAAACATCCAGGCGCATATTTCAGACGATCTCGCCGGGTTAAGTGCGACTTCCCGGACGCTTTCCCACTCGACTTCGCCACCCTGGAGGATTTTTTTTTGCTTTCAAAACTAAGTCCAAACATCCAGGCGCATATTTCAGACGATCTCGGCCGGGTTAAGTGCGACTTCCCGGACGCTTTCCCACTCGACTTCGCCACCCTGGAGGATTTTTTTGCTTTCAAAACCTAAGTCCAAACATCCAGGCGCATATTTCAGACGATCTCGGCCGGGTTAAGTGCGACTTCTCGGACGCTTTCCACTCGACCTCCACCCTGGAGGTATTTTTTTAAGCTCAAAACCTAAGTCCAGACATCCAGGCGCATAATTCAGCCGATCTCGGCCGGGTTAAGTGCGACTTCTCGGACGCTTTTTTCACTCGACCTCCACCCTGGAGGATTTTTTGCCGCTCAAAACCTACGCCCAGACATCCAGGCGCTGCTGTTTTCTACAGCCGATCAAGGCCGGGTTAAGAGCGACTTCTCGGACACACACATTTACTTAAACCCCGTGTCTGGATTTCAATTTTTCCAAAGGGCCTGGGCTCACACACTAACCCCAACGCAGTAACACTTTAATGGGCATCGCTTTATTTCATTCTCGCCCTGATGAATGTTTTCTATAAGGCCTGCGCCACAGACTAACCCCATCACAATAACACTTATTTGGGCATGATTTTATTTAATAAAGGCCCTGATGAATGTTTTCTATATAAGCCCTGTGCTCACAGATTAACCCCATCACATAAACACTTTTTTGGGCATGATTTTATTTAAAAAAGGCCCTGATGAATGTTTTCTATAAGGCCTGCGCTCACAGACTAACCCCATCACAATAACACTTATGTGGGCATGATTTTATTTAATAAAGGCCCTGGATGAATGATTTCTATAAGGCCTGTGCTCACAGATTAACCCCATCACATAAACACTTATTTGGGCATGATTTTATTTAATAAAGGCCCTGGATGAATGATTTCTATAAGGCCTGTGCTCACAGATTAACCCCATCACATAAACACTTATTTGGGCATGATTTTATTTAAAAAGGCCCTGATGAATGTTTTCTATAAGGCCTGCGCTCACAGACTAACCCCATCACAATAACACTTATTTGGGCATGATTTTATTTAATAAAGGCCCTGGATGAATGTTTTCTATATAAGCCCTGTGCTCACAGATTAACCCCATCACATAAACACTTTTTTGGGCATGATTTTATTTAAAAAAGGCCCTGATGAATGTTTTCTATAAGGCCTGCGCTCACAGACTAACCCCATCACAATAACACTTATTTGGGCATGATTTTATTTAATAAAGGCCCTGATGAATGATTTCTATAAGGCCTGAGCTCACAGATTAACCCCATCACATAAACACTTATTTGGGCATGATTTTATTTAATAAAGGCCCTGGATGAATGTTTTCTATAAGGCCTGCGCCACAGACTAACCCCATCACAATAACACTTATGTGGGCATGATTTTATTTAATAAAGGCCCTGGAGGAATGTTTTCTATAAGGCCTGCGCTCACAGACTAACCCCATCACAATAACACTTATTTGGGCATGATTTTATTCTATAAAGGCCCTGGATGAATGTTTTCTATAAGGCCTGCGCTCACAGACTAACCCCATCACAATAACACTTATTTGGGCATGATTTTATTTAATAAAGGCCCTGGATGAATGTTTTCTATAAGGCCTGCGCCACAGACTAACCCCATCACAATAACACTTATTTGGGCATGATATTATTTAATAAAGGCCCTGGATGAATGTTTTACAAAGGGCCTGCGCTCACAGACTAACCCTACACAGTAACACCTTATTGGGCATGATTTTATTTAATAGAGGCCCTGGATGAATGTTTTCTATAAGGCCTGCGCCACAGACTAACCCCATCACAATAACACTTATTTGGGCATGATTTTATTTAATAAAGGCCCTGGATGAATGTTTTCTATAAGGCCTGCGCTCAAAGACTAACCCCATCACAATAACATTTATTTGGGCATGATTTTATTCTATAAAGGCCCTGGATGAATGTTTTCTATAAGGCCTGCGCCACAGACTAACCCCATCACAATAACACTTAATTGGGCATGATTTTATTTAATAAAGGCCCTGATGAATGTTTTCTATAAGGCCCGCGCCACAGACTAACCCTAACCCTAACTCCTAACCCTAACCCTTAGCCCTAACCCCTAATCCTAACCCTAACCCTAAGGCCTAACCCTAACCTAACCCTAGCCCCTAACCCTAATTGGGCACCCTAACCCTAATCTAACCCTAGATGACCTTTCAGCCCTAGCCCTAGACCTAACCCTAACACAACCCTAACCCTAACCCTAACCCTAATAAAGGCCCTGGATCCCAGTTTTTCTAGCCTAACCACAGACTAACCCTAACCCTAACCCTTTACCCTAACCCTAACCCTTACCCTAAGGCCCTAATGAATGTTTTTCTAACCCTAAACCCTAACCCTAACCTAACCCTAACCCTAACCTTATTGGGCATGATTTTACTTAATAAAGGCCCTGGGTGACAGTTTTACATAAGGCCTGGGGTCACAGACTAACCCCATCACAATAGCACTTATTTGGGCATGATTTTATTTAATAAAGGCCCTGGATAAATGTTTTCTTTAAGGCCTGCGCCACAGACTAACCCCTGCATAATAACACTCTTATGGGCATGATTGTATTTAATAAAGGCCCTGATGACAGTTTTCTTTAAGGCCTGCGCCACAGACTAACCCCATCACAATAACACATATTTGGGCATGATTTTATTTAATAAAGGCCCTGGAAAATGTTTTCTATAAGGCCTGCGCCACAGACTAACCCGACACAGTAACGCTTTATTGGGCATGATTTTATTTAATAAAGGCCCTGATAAATGTTTTCTATAAGGCCTGCGCCACAGACTAACCCCTCTGCATAATAACACTCTTATGGGCATGATTGTATTTAATAAAGGCCCTGATGACAGTTTTCTTTAAGGCCTGCGCCACAGACTAACCCCATCACAATAACACATATTTGGGCATGATTTTATTTAATAAAGGCCCTGGAAAATGTTTTCTATAAGGCCTGCGCTCACAGACTAACCCGACACAGTAACTCTTTATTGGGCATGATTTTACTTTAATAAAGGCCCTGGAAAAATGTTTTCTATAAGGCCTGCGCCACAGACTAACCCGACACAGTAACGCTTTATTGGGCATGATTGTATTTAAAAAGGCCCTGGAAAAATGGTTTCTATAAGCCCTGCGCTCACTGACTAACCCTCTGCATAATAACGCTCTTATGGGCATGATTTTATTTAATAAAGGCCCTGATGACAGTTTTCTTTAAGGCCTGCCTCACAGACTAACCCGACACAGTAACTCTTTATTGGGCGTGATTTTATTTAATAAAGGCCCTGGAAAATGTTTTTCTATAAGGCCTGCGCCACAGACTAACCCACCCATTAACTCTTTATTGGGCATGATTTTATTTAATAAAGGCCCTCGATGAATGTTTTCCATAAGGCCTGCGCCCACAGACTAACCCCACACAATAACACAGATTTGGGTATGATTTTATTTATTAAAGGCCCTGATGAATGTTTTCTACAAAGGCCTGCGCCACAGACTCGCCCCTAAGCAGCGACGCAGGGCACGAATTTCAGAGTTTTTAGAGAAAAAAAAAAAAAAAAAAAATTAAAGTTGATGTAAAAGTTGTTCTGGTAAACGGCCACCTCCGGGTCGCGGTGAAATTTGAATCGTGCCCGAAGAGGCCTCTCGGTCGGCCTGACTCGAGCCTCGGAGGGTATGGAAGTCGGACCTTTCCTCGGGTTGACTTAGTGCAATTTTCAAACGAAAATCATCCAGGCGCATATTTCAGCCGATCTCGCCCGGTTAAGTGCGACTTCTCGACGCTTTTTACTCGACCCGCCTCCTGGAGGAAATTTTTTTCGCTCAAAACCTAAGTCCAAACATCCAGGCGCATATTTCAGCCGATCTCGCCGGGTTAAGCGCGACTTCTCGACGCTTTCCCACTCGACCCCGCCTCCTGGAGGAAATTTTTTTCGCTCAAAACCTAAGTCCAAACATCCAGGCGCATATTTCAGCCGATCTCGGCCGGGTTAAGTGCGACTTCTCGACGCTTTCCCACTCGACCCCGCCTCCTGGAGGAAATTTTTTTTCGTTCAAAACCTAAGTCCAAACATCCAGGCGCATATTTCAGCCGATCTCGCCGGGTTAAGCGCGACTCGACGCTTTCCCACTCGACCCGCCTCCCTGGAGGAAATTTTTTCGCTCAAAACCTAAGTCCAAACATCCAGGCGCATATTTCAGCCGATCTCAGCCGGGTTAAGTGCGACTTCTCGACGCTTTCCCACTCGACTCGCCTCCCTGAGAGGAAATTTTTTCGCTCAAAACCTAAGTCCAAACATCCAGGCGCATATTTCAGCCGATCTCAGCCGGGTTAAGTGCGACTTCGGACGCTTTCCCACTCGACCCCGGCCTCCCTGGAGGAAATTTTTTTGCTTTCAAAACCTAAGTCCAGACATCCAGGCGCTTCATCCAGCCGATCTCGGCCGGGTTAAGTGCGACTTCTCGGACGCTTTCCCACTCGACCCTCCACCCTGGAGGATTTTTTTTTTTGCTTTCAAAACCTAAGTCCAAACATCCAGGCGCATATTTCAGCCGATCTCAGCCGGGTTAAGTGCGACTTCTCGGACGCTTTCCCACTCGACCCGCCTCCTGGAGGAAATTTTTTTCGCTCAAAACCTAAGTCCAAACATCCAGGCGCATATTTCAGCCGATCTCGCCGGGTTAAGTGCGACTTCTCGGACGCTGCCCCACTCGACCCCGCCACCCTGGAGGATTTTTTTTGCTTTCAAAACCTAAGTCCAGACATCCAGGCGCATATTTCAGCCGATCTCGGCCGGTTAAGTGCGACTTCTCGACGCTTTCCCACTCGACCCTCCACCCTGGAGGTATTTTTGCTGCTCAAAACCTAAGTCCAGACATCCAGGCGCATATTTCAGCCGATCTCAGCCGGGTTAAGTGCGACTTCTCGACGCTTTCCCACTCGACCCCGCCTCCTGGAGGAAATTTTTTTCGCTCAAAACCTAAGTCCAAACATCCAGGCGCATATTTCAGCCGATCTCGTCCGGTTAAGTGCGACTTCTCGACGCTTTCCCACTCGACCCGGCCTCCTGGAGGAAATTTTTTTCGCTCAAAACCTAAGTCCAAACATCCAGGCGCATATTTCAGCCGATCTCAGCCGGGTTAAGTGCGACTTCTCGGACGCTTTCCCACTCGACCCTCTCCACCCTGGAGGATTTTTTTTTTCAAAACCTAAGTCCAGACATCCAGGCGCATATTTCAGCCGATCTCAGCCGGGTTAAGTGCGACTTCTCGACAATTTCCCACTCGACCCCGCCTCCCTGGAGGAATTTTTTTTGCTTCAAAACCTAAGTCCAGACATCCAGGCGCATATTTCAGCCGATCTCGGCCGGGTTAAGCGCGACTTCTCGGACGCTTTCCCACTCGACCCTCCACCCTGGAGGTATTTTTTTTTGCTGCTCAAAAC
>NW_025047683.1:3532538-3545038 GCF_018831695.1 Puntigrus tetrazona | reverse complement strand
AGGATAGAGGTTTTTTACCCCGACGGGCGCTCTCCTTCGCGGGAGGAGACTTTGAACCCACGGTCCCGAGGCCGCGGGGTACTCGCCAGGGCCTCGCTCAGCCCCGCCGCTGAAAGCGGGGGCCGCCGAGTGCAGCGACAGTCAAGTTCCTTTTTTTCTTATCGCGCTTCTGCGCTGGCTGGTGCTCCGGAGGGGAGAGGCCGCGCCGAGCCGCCGCCTCTGCCGCGCACCCGAGCTTGAGACGGGGAGGTGGGCTAGGCCTCGCCCCCGGGCGGTTTCGCGCTTGGATCGGGCCGGGCCGAGCACGATCCTTCCGCAGGTTCACCTACGGAAACCTTGTTACGACTTTTACTTCCTCTAGATAGTCAAGTTTGATCGCCTTCCCGGCGCGCCCGCCAGAGCTCCTCGCGAGGGGCCCGCGGGCCGGTCCGAGGACCTCACTAAACCATCCAATCGGTAGTAGCGACGGGCGGTGTGTACAAAGGGCAGGGACTTAATCAACGCGAGCTTATGACCCGCGCTTACTGGGAATTCTCGCTGATGGGAAATAGTTTCAATCCCCAGTCCCGATCACGAGCGGGTTCAGCGGTTACCCGCGCTCTCGGCGCAGGGTAGACACACGCTGATCCGCCCATTGTGGCGCGCGCAGCAGCCCCGACATCTAAGGGCATCACAGACCTGTTATTGCTCCATCTCGCGTGGCTGAACGCCACTTGTCCTCTAAGAAGTTTTTGACGCCGACCAAGTGGCCGCGCCACTATTTAGCAAGCCGAGTCTCGCTCGCTATCGGAATGAACCAGACAAATCGCTTCCACCAACTAAGAACGGCCATGCACCACCACCCACAGAATCGAGAAAGAGCTATCAATCTGTCAATCCTTTCCGTGTCCGGGCGGGTGAGGTTTCCCCGTGTTGAGTCAAATTAAGCCGCAGGCTCCACTCCTGGTGGTGCCTTCCGCAATTCCTTTAAGTTTCAGCTTTGCAACCATACTCCCCGGAACCCAAAGACTGCGGGTTTCGCACGCTGCCCGGCGGGTCATGGGAATAACGCCGCCGATCGCTGGTCGGGCATCGCTTACGGTCGGAACTACGACGGTATCTGATCGCCTTCAACCTCCGACTTTCGCTTCTTGATTAATGAAAACATTCTTGGCAAATGCTTTCGCTTGTCCGCCTTGCGCCGGTCCAAGAATTTCACCTCTAGCGCGCAATACGAATGCCCCGCCGCCCTTCTAATCATGGCTCCGGTTCCAGAAACCCACAAAATAGAACCGAGTCCTATTCCATTATTCCTAGCTGCGTATTCAGCGGCGACGCCGCCTGCTTTGAACACTCTAATTTTTTCAAAGTAAACGCTTTGGCCCCTCGGACCGACACCCAGCCAAGGGCATCCGGGGCGCCGAGGCAGGGACCTGGGACGGGCGGGCTCGCCTCGGCGACCGCCAGCCAGATCCCGAGATCCAACTACGAGCTTTTTAACTGCAGCAACTTTAATATACGCTATTGAGCTGGAATTACCGCGCTGCTGGCACCAGACTTGCCTCCCAATGGGTCCTCGCCATGTGTTTAAGATACGCTATTCCAATTACAGGGCCTCAAAGAGACCTGTATTGTTATTTTTCGCACTACCTCTCCGAGTCGGAAATGGGTAATTTGGCGCGCTGCTGCCTTCCTTGGATGTGGTAGCCGCTTCAGGCTCCTCTCCGAATCGAACCCTGATTCCCGCCACCCGTGGTCACCATGGTAGGCGCCTGATGTACCATCGAAAGTTGATAGGCAGACACTGAATGAATCGCCGCCGCCGCGAAGGGCGAGCGATCGCCCGAGGTTATCTAGAGTCACCAAAGGTACCGGTCCGAGGACGGATCGCCGGGGCCCGGATGGGTTTTGATCTGATAAATGCATCGCTGCCCTCAGCCTCCCGCCCCGCGAGGAGAGGCGGTCGCCCGGCCGGCGCCGCTTGCATGTATTAGCTCTGGAATTGCCACAGTTATCCAAGTACCGGGTGGAGCGATCAAAGGGACCATAACTGATTTAATGAGCCATTCGCAGTTTCACTGTACCGCCGTGGTGCACTTAGACCTGCATGGCTTAATCTTTGAGACAAGCATATGTTACTGGCAGGATCAACCAGGTAACCCCTGTGGGTCGTAGGGACCAACCGACGCTGGCGCGCTTTTTGCCTACACACGGTCTCAGTCCGCCTGAGGAGGGGGCCTGGGCAGACCTCGCTTGACCTCGGCTAAGACCGCCGCCATAGGGCGACGCTGCTCGAACCTTTCCGGCGGGGTCGCCGCTGGGGTGGGTGGCCGCTGGGATCGCGCCGACGCCGAAAAGTGTGTTTCACGGGACGGGGTACCGCCGCGGCGCCGCCGGACGCTGCCGCGTTTGCCCTCCACGCCGGGCCGTGACGGACTTCGCGCCTCTGACCGCCGCCAGGCCTCCTCCGGCGGGTTCGGCGCCTCGGGCTGAGGGGGCCTGCTCGTAACGAACGCCCAAATTGCCCGGCGCGCGCGCTGTCAAAGCCCAAACGTAAACCCATTGCACGCCGTGCCCTGCCAGGCACTCCCGATTTCATAGCAGCAGCGGGCTGGCCGGTGGGGTCTCTAGGCTAGGCGCGCCGCGCCCAATCGATCACGCTTCGGGCCGAGGGGACGCCCGCCGCCGAACGCCCTCTCTCGCGCGCTGTGTCCGTGTTTCAGGTGAAGCGCTCGATAGCTCCTCGCCCGGAGCTTCAGAAAGATTGCGCTCAAAACCTAAGTCGATATGGACTTAGTCGCTTTTTCGACTTTTTTTCGCCAGAGACTAAGTCCACAAAACACGCTGCTCACCAAATCGTACCCATGTAAAAGTTGTTCTGTGTAAACGCCCACCTCCAGGGTCGCGGGAAAATTTGAATCATGCCCGGAGGAGGCCTCTCGGTCGGCCTGACTCGAGCCTCGGAGGGTATGGAAGTCGGACCTTTCCCGGTTGATTAGTGCAATTTTCAAACGAAAATCATCCAGGCGCTTCATCCGACCGATCGAGTCCGGTTATGCGCGCTTCCCGGACGCTTTCCCAATCGACTTCGCCGCCCTGGAGGAATTTTTTTCGCTCAAAACCTAAGTCCAAACATCCAGGCGCTTCATCCGACCGATCGAGTCCGGTTAAGTGCGCCTTCCCGGACGCTTTCCCACTCGACTTCGCCGCCCTGGAGGAAATTTTTTTGCGCTCAAAACCTAAGTCCAAACATCCAGGCGCTTCATCCGACCGATCGAGTCCGGTTAAGCGCGCTTCCCCGGACGCTTTCCCACTCGACTTCGCCGCCCTGGAGGAAATTTTTTTGCTCAAAACCTAAGTCCAAACATCCAGGCGCTTCATCCGACCGACGAGTCCGGTTAAGCGCGCTTCCCGGACGCTTTCCCACTCGACTTCGCCGCCCTGGAGGAATTTTTTTCGCTCAAAACCTAAGTCCAAACATCCAGGCGCTTCATCCGACCGATCGAGTCCGGTTAAGCGCGCTTTCCCGACGCTTTCCCACTCGACTTCCGCCCGCCCTGGAGGAAATTTTTTTATGCGCTCAAAACCTAAGTCCAAACATCCAGGCGCTTCATCCGACCGATCGAGTCCGGGTTATGCGCGCTTCCCCGGACGCTTTCCCACTCGACTTCGCCGCCCTGGAGGAAATTTTTTTCGCTCAAAACCTAAGTCCAAACATCCAGGCGCTTCATCCGACCGATCGAGTCCGGGTTAAGTGCGCCTTCCCGGACGCTTTCCCACTCGACCCCCGCCGTCCTGGAGGAAATTTTTTTTGCTTTCAAAACCTAAGTCCAGACATCCAGGCGCTTCATCCAGCCGATCTCGCCGGGTTATGCGACTTCTCGACGCTTTCCCACTCGACTTCCGCCACCCTGGAGGATTTTTTTTGCTTTCAAAACCTAAGTCCAAACATCCAGGCGATATTTCAGACGATCTCGGCCGGGTTAAGTGCGACTTCCCGGACGCTTTCCCACTCGACTTCGCCACCCTGGAGGATTTTTTTTTGCTTTCAAAACCTAAGTCCAAACATCCAGGCGCATATTTCAGACGATCTCGGCCGGTTATGCGACTTCTCGACGCTTTCCCACTCGACTTCGCCGCCCTGGAGGAAATTTTTTTGCTTTCAAAACCTAAGTCCAAACATCCAGGCGCATATTTCAGACGATCTCGGCCGGGTTAAGTGCGACTTCCCGGACGCTTTCCCACTCGACCCCCGCCACCCTGGAGGATTTTTTTTTTGCTTTCAAAACCTAAGTCCAAACATCCAGGCGCATATTTCAGACGATCTCGGCCGGGTTATGCGACTTCTCGGACGCTTTCCCACTCGACTTCGCCGCCCTGGAGGAAATTTTTTTGCTTTCAAAACCTAAGTCCAAACATCCAGGCGCATATTTCAGACGATCTCGGCCGGGTTAAGTGCGACTTCCCGGACGCTTTCCCACTCGACCCCCGCCACCCTGGAGGATTTTTTTTTTGCTTTCAAAACCTAAGTCCAAACATCCAGGCGCATATTTCAGACGATCTCGGCCGGGTTATGCGACTTCTCGGACGCTTTCCCACTCGACCCGCCACCCTGGAGGAAATTTTTTGCTTTCAAAACCTAAGTCCAAACATCCAGGCGCATATTTCAGACGATCTCGCCGGGTTAAGTGCGACTTCCCGGACGCTTTCCCACTCGACTTCGCCACCCTGGAGGATTTTTTTTTGCTTTCAAAACCTAAGTCCAAACATCCAGGCGCATATTTCAGACGATCTCGCCGGGTTATGCGACTTCCCGGACGCTTTCCCACTCGACTTCGCCACCCTGGAGGATTTTTTTGCTTTCAAAACCTAAGTCCAAACATCCAGGCGCATATTTCAGACGATCTCGCCGGTTAAGTGCGACTTCTCGACGCTTTCCCACTCGACTTCGCCGCCCTGGAGGAAATTTTTTGCTTTCAAAACCTAAGTCCAAACATCCAGGCGCATATTTCAGACGATCTCGCCGGGTTAAGTGCGACTTCCCGGACGCTTTCCCACTCGACTTCGCCACCCTGGAGGATTTTTTTGCTTTCAAAACCTAAGTCCAAACATCCAGGCGCATATTTCAGACGATCTCGGCCGGTTAAGTGCGACTTCCCGACGCTTTCCCACTCGACTTCGCCACCCTGGAGGATTTTTTTGCTTTCAAAACCTAAGTCCAAACATCCAGGCGCATATTTCAGACGATCTCGGCCGGGTTAAGTGCGACTTCTCGGACGCTTTCCCACTCGACCCTCCACCCTGGAGGTATTTTTGCCGCTCAAAACCTAAGTCCAGACATCCAGGCGCATAATTCAGCCGATCTCGGCCGGGTTAAGTGCGACTTCTCGGACGCTTTCCCACTCGACCCTCCACCCTGGAGGATTTTTTGCCGCTCAAAACCTACGCCCAGACATCCAGGCGCTGCAGCCGATCAAGGCCGGGTTAAGAGCGACTTCGGACACACACATTTACGAACCCCGTGTCTGGATTTCAATTTTCCAAAGGGCCTGGGCTCACACATTAACCCCAACGCAGTAACACTTTAATGGGCATCGTTTTATTTCATTCTCGCCCTGGATGAATGTTTTCTATAAGGCCTGCGCCACAGACTAACCCCATCACAATAACACTTATTTGGGCATGATTTTATTTAATAAAGGCCCTGGATGAATGTTTTCTATATAAGCCCTGTGCTCACAGATTAACCCCATCACATAAACACTTTTTTTTGGGCATGATTTTATTTAAAAAGGCCCTGATGAATGTTTTCTATAAGGCCTGCGCTCACAGACTAACCCCATCACAATAACACTTATGTGGGCATGATTTTATTTAATAAAGGCCCTGGATGAATGATTTCTATAAGGCCTGTGCTCACAGATTAACCCCATCACATAAACACTTATTTGGGCATGATTTTATTTAATAAAGGCCCTGGATGAATGATTTCTATAAGGCCTGTGCTCACAGATTAACCCCATCACATAAACACTTATTTGGGCATGATTTTATTTAAAAAGGCCCTGATGAATGTTTTCTATAAGGCCTGCGCTCACAGACTAACCCCATCACAATAACACTTATTTGGGCATGATTTTATTTAATAAAGGCCCTGATGAATGTTTTCTATATAAGCCCTGTGCTCACAGATTAACCCCATCACATAAACACTTTTTTGGGCATGATTTTATTTAAAAAGGCCCTGGATGAATGTTTTCTATAAGGCCTGCGCTCACAGACTAACCCCATCACAATAACACTTATTTGGGCATGATTTTATTTAATAAAGGCCCTGGATGAATGATTTCTATAAGGCCTGAGCTCACAGATTAACCCCATCACATAAACACTTATTTGGGCATGATTTTATTTAATAAAGGCCCTGGATGAATGTTTTCTATAAGGCCTGCGCTCACAGACTAACCCCATCACAATAACACTTATGTGGGCATGATTTTATTTAATAAAGGCCCTGGAGGAATGTTTTCTATAAGGCCTGCGCCACAGACTAACCCCATCACAATAACACTTATTTGGGCATGATTTTATTCTATAAAGGCCCTGGATGAATGTTTTCTATAAGGCCTGCGCTCACAGACTAACCCCATCACAATAACACTTATTTGGGCATGATTTTATTTAATAAAGGCCCTGGATGAATGTTTTCTATAAGGCCTGCGCCACAGACTAACCCCATCACAATAACACTTATTTGGGCATGATATTATTTAATAAAGGCCCTGATGAATGTTTTACAAAGGGCCTGCGCCACAGACTAACCTCTACACAGTAACACCTTATTGGGCATGATTTTATTTAATAGAGGCCCTGATGAATGTTTTCTATAAGGCCTGCGCCACAGACTAACCCCATCACAATAACACTTATTTGGGCATGATTTTATTTAATAAAGGCCCTGATGAATGTTTTCTATAAGGCCTGCGCCAAAGACTAACCCCATCACAATAACATTTATTTGGGCATGATTTTATTCTATAAAGGCCCTGGATGAATGTTTTCTATAAGGCCTGCGCCACAGACTAACCCCATCACAATAACACTTAATTGGGCATGATTTTATTTAATAAAGGCCCTGGATGAATGTTTTCTATAAGGCCCAAGGCCACAGACTAACCCTAACCCTAACCCTAACCCTAACCCTAGCCCTAACCCTAAGCCTAACCGTAACCCTAACCCTAACCCTAACCCTAGCCCTAACCCCTAACCCCTAACCCTAACCCTAACCCTAACCCTAGCCCTAGCCCTAGCCCTAACCCTAACCCTAACCCTAACCCTAACCCTAACCCTAACCCCTAACCCTAACCCCAGCCCTAGCCCTAGCCCTAACCCTAACCCTAACCCTAACCCTAACCCTAACCCTAACCCTAACCCTAACCCTAGCCCTAACCCCCTAACCCTAACCCTAACCCTAACCCTAACCCTAACCTTATTGGGCATGATTTTACTCTATAAAGGCCCTGGGTGACAGTTTTACACAGGGCCTGGGGTCACAGACTAACCCCATCACAATAGCACTTATTTGGGCATGATTTTATTTAATAAAGGCCCTGATAAATGTTTTCTTTAAGGCCTGCGCCACAGACTAACCCCTCTGCTATAATAACACTCTTATGGGCATGATTGTATTTAATAAAGGCCCTGATGACAGTTTTCTTTAAGGCCTGCGCCACAGACTAACCCCATCACAATAACACATATTTGGGCATGATTTTATTTAATAAAGGCCCTGGAAAATGTTTTCTATAAGGCCTGCGCCACAGACTAACCCGACACAGTAACGCTTTATTGGGCATGATTTTATTTAATAAAGGCCCTGGATAAATGTTTTCTTTAAGGCCTGCGCCACAGACTAACCTCTGCATAATAACACTCTTATGGGCATGATTGTATTTAATAAAGGCCCTGATGACAGTTTTCTTTAAGGCCTGCGCCACAGACTAACCCCATCACAATAACACATATTTGGGCATGATTTTATTTAATAAAGGCCCTGGAAAAATGTTTTCTATAAGGCCTGCGCCACAGACTAACCCGACACAGTAACTCTTTGTTGGGCATGATTTTACTTAATAAAGGCCCTGGAAAATGTTTTCTATAAGGCCTGCGCCACAGACTAACCCGACACAGTAACGCTTTATTGGGCATGATTGTATTTAAAAAGGCCCTGGAAAAATGGTTTCTATAAGCCCTGCGCCACTGACTAACCCCTGCTATAATAACGCTCTTATGGGCATGATTTTATTTAATAAAGGCCCTGATGACAGTTTTCTTTAAGGCCTGCCTCACAGACTAACCCGACACAGTAACTTTTATTGGGCGTGATTTTATTTAATAAAGGCCCTGGAAAATGTTTTTCTATAAGGCCTGCGCCACAGACTAACCTCGACCCATTAACTCTTTATTGGGCATGATTTTATTTAATAAAGGCCCTCGATGAATGTTTTCCATAAGGCCTGCGCTACAGACTAACCCCACTACAATAACACAGATTTGGGTATGATTTATTTATTAAAGGCCCTGATGAATGTTTTCACAAAGGCCTGCGCTCACAGACTCGCCCCTCAAGAAAGCAGCGACGCAGCAGGGCACGAATTTCAGAGTTTTTAGAGAAAAAAAAAAAAAAAAAAAAAAAAAAAATTAAAGTTGATGTAAAAGTTGTTCTGGTAAACGCCACCTCCGGGTCGCGTGAAATTTGAATCGTGCCCGAAGAGGCCTCTCGGTCGGCCTGACTCGAGCCTCGGAGGGTATGGAAGTCGGACCTTTCCCGGTTGACTTAGTGCAATTTTCAAACGAAATCATCCAGGCGCATATTTCAGCCGATCTCGTCCGGGTTAAGTGCGACTTCTCGACGCTTTCCCACTCGACTTCCCGCCACCCTGGAGGAAATTTTTTGCTTTCAAAACCTAAGTCCAGACATCCAGGCGCATATTTCAGCCGATCTCGGCCGGGTTATGTGCGACTTCTCGGACGCTTTCCCACTCGACCCGCCTCCTGGAGGAAATTTTTGCCGCTCAAAACCTAAGTCCACACATCCAGGCGCTGCTACAGCCGATCAAGTCCGGGTTACGTATACTTTCTCGACACACACATTTACGAACCCCCGTGTCTGGATTTCAATTTTCCAAAGGGCCTGGGCTCACACATTAACCCCAACGCAGTAACACTTTAATGGGCATCGCTTTATTTAATTCTCGCCCTGGATGAATGTTTTACAAAGGGCCTGCGCCACAGACTAACCCTACACAGTAACACCTTATTGGGCATGATTTTATTCTATAAAGGCCCTGGATGAATGTTTTCTATAAGGCCTGCGCCACAGACTAACCCCATCACAATAACACTTATTTGGGCATGATTTTATTCTATAAAGGCCCTGGATGAATGTTTTCTATAAGGCCTGCGCCACAGACTAACCCCATCACAATAACACTTATGTGGGCATGATTTTATTCTATAAAGGCCCTGATGAATGTTTTCTATATAAGCCCTGCGCCACAGACTAACCCCATCACAATAACACTTATTTGGGCATGATTTTATTTAATAAAGGCCCTGATGAATGATTTCTATAAGGCCTGTGCTCACAGATTAACCCCATCACATAAACACTTATTTGGGCATGATTTTATTTAATAAAGGCCCTGATGAATGATTTCTATAAGGCCTGTGCTCACAGATTAACCCCATCACATAAACACTTATTTGGGCATGATTTTATTTAATAAAGGCCCTGATGAATGATTTCTATAAGGCCTGTGCTCACAGATTAACCCCATCACATAAACACTTTTTGGGCATGATTTTATTTAAAAAGGCCCTGATGAATGTTTTCTATAAGGCTCTGCGCCACAGACTAACCCCATCACAATAACACTTATGTGGGCATGATTTTATTTAATAAAGGCCCTGGAGGAATGTTTTCTATAAGGCCTGCGCCACAGACTAACCCCATCACAATAACACTTATTTGGGCATGATTTTATTCTATAAAGGCCCTGATGAATGTTTTCTATAAGGCCTGCGCCACAGACTAACCCCATCACAATAACACTTATTTGGGCATGATTTTATTTAATAAAGGCCCTGGATGAATGTTTTCTATAAGGCCTGCGCTCACAGACTAACCCCATCACAATAACACTTATTTGGGCATGATATTATTTAATAAAGGCCCTGGATGAATGTTTTACAAAGGGCCTGCGCTCACAGACTAGCCCTACACAGTAACACCTTATTGGGCATGATTTTATTCTATAAAGGCCCTGGATGAATGATTTCTATAAGGCTCACGCCACAGACTAACCCCATCACAATAACACTTATTTGGGCATGATTTTATTTAAAAAGGCCCTGATGAATGTTTTCTATAAGGCCTGCGCCACAGACTAACCCCATCACAATAACACTTATTTGGGCATGATATTATTTAATAAAGGCCCTGGATGAATGTTTTACAAAGGGCCTCGCGCTCACAGACTAACCCCTACACAGTAACACCTTATTGGGCATGATTTTATTTAATAAAGGCCCTGGATGAATGTTTTCTATAAGGTCTCACACCACAGACTAACCCCATCACAATAACACTTATGTGGGCATGATTTTATTTATTAAAGGCCCTGGATGAATGTTTTCTATAAGGCCTGCGCTCAAAGACTAACCCCATCACAATAACATTTATTTGGGCATGATTTTATTCTATAAAGGCCCTGGATGAATTTTTTTCTATAAGGCCTGCGCCACAGACTAACCCCATCACAATAATACTCTATTTGGGCATGATATTATTTAATAAAGGCCCTGATGAATGTTTTACAAAGGGCCTGCGCTCACAGACTAACCCTACACAGTAACACCTTATTGGGCATGATTTTATTTAATAGAGGCCCTGGATGAATGTTTTCTATAAGGCCTGCGCCACAGACTAACCCCATCACAATAACACTTATTTGGGCATGATTTTATTTAATAAAGGCCCTGATGAATGTTTTCTATAAGGCCTGCGCTTCAAAGACTAACCCCATCACAATAACATTTATTTGGGCATGATTTTATTCTATAAAGGCCCTGGATGAATGTTTTCTATAAGGCCTGCGCTCACAGACTAACCCCATCACAATAACACTTATTTGGGCATGATTTTATTTAATAAAGGCCCTGATGAATGTTTTCTATAAGGCCTGCGCCACAGACTAAATCCCATCACAATAACACTTAATTGGGCATGATTTTATTTAATAAAGGCCCTGATGAATGTTTTCTATAAGGCCCAAGGCCACAGACTAACCCTAACCCTAACCCTAACCCCAACCCCAGCTCCTAACCCTAATCCTAACCTCTAACCCCTAACCCTAACCCTAACTCCTAACCCTAACCCTAACCTCTAACTCCTAACCCTAACCTCTAACCCCTAACCCTAACCCTAGCTCCCAGCTCCCAGCCCTAACCCTAACCCTAATCCCTAACCCTAACTCCTAACCCTAACTCCCAACCTAGCTCCCAGCCCTAGCTCCTAACTAACTAACCCTAACTCCTAACCCCTAACTCCAACCCCTAACCCTAGCCTCCTAACTCCTAACTCTAACCTCCTAACCCTAACCCTAAGACCCTAACCCTAACCTTATTGGGCATGATTTTTTACTCTATAAAGGCCCTGGGTGATAGTTTTCTATATAGGGGCCTGGGGGTCACAGACTAACCCCATCACAATAGCACTTATTTGGGCATGATTTTATTTAATAAAGGCCCTGATTGAATGTTTTCTATAAGGCCTGCGCTCACAGACTAACCCGACACAGTAACGCTTTATTGGGCATGATTGTATTTAATAAAGGCCCTGATGACAGTTTTCATGGGATTGTATTTAATAAAGGCCTGCGCTCACAGACTAACCTCCATCACAATAACACATATTTGGGCATGATTTTATTTAATAAAGGCCCTGGAAAATGTTTTCATAAGGCCTGCGCCACAGACTAACCCACACAGTAACGCTTTTTTATTGGGCATGATTTTATTTAATAAAGGCCCTGATAACAAGTTTTTTAAGGCCTGCGCTCACAGACTAACCTCGTTACAATAACACTCTATGGGCATGATTGTATTTAATAAAGGCCCTGATGACAGTTTTCTAAGGCCTGCGCGCTACAGACTAACCCCCTATCACAATAACACATATTTGGGCATGATTTTATTTAATAAAGGCCCTGGAAAATGTTTTCTATAAGGCCTGCGCCACAGACTAACCCCGACACAGTAACGCTTTATTGGGCATGATTTATTTAATAAAGGCCCTGATAAATGTTTTCTTTAAGGCCTGCGCTGCACAGACTAACCCTCACATAATAACACTTCTATGGGTATGATTGTATTTAATAAAGGCTCCTGATGACAGTTTTTTAAGGCTTGCGCCTACAGACTAACTCTATCACAATACATACATTATTTGGGCATGATTG
>NW_025047683.1:3509900-3527400 GCF_018831695.1 Puntigrus tetrazona | reverse complement strand
TCTGCGCGCCCGCTTCGGTGCTCCGGAGAGGCGCGCCCGGGCCGCCCGGCCTCTGCGCGCGCCCGGGCTTGAGGCGGGGAGGTGGGCTAGGCCTCCCCGCCGGGCGGTTTCGCTTTGGATCGGGCGGGCGATAATGATCCTTCCGCGCAGGTTCACCTCACGGAAACCTTGTTACGACTTTTACTTCCTCTAGATAGTCAAGTTTGATCGTCTTCCCGGCGCTCCGCCAGAGCCCGCGAGGGCCCGGCGGGGCAGTCCGAGACCTCACTAAACCATCCAATCGGTAGTAGCGGCGGGCGGTGTGTACAAAGGGCAGGGACTTAATCAGCGCGAGCTTATGACCCGCGCTTACTGGGAATTCCTCGTTGATGGGAAATAGTTTCAATCCCCAGTCCCGATCGGCGGCGGGGTTCAGCGGGTTACCAGCGCCTCTCGGCGCAGGGTAGACACTGCGCTGATCCGCCCATTAATGGCGCGCGTGCAGCCCGGACATCTAAGGGCATCACAGACCTGTTATTGCTCCATCTCGCGTGGCTGAGCGCCACTTGTCCCTCTAAGAAGTTTTTGGCGCCGACCCAAGTGGCGCGCCACTATTTAGCAAGCGAGTCTCGTTCGTTATCGGAATGAACCAGACAAATCGCTCCACCAACTAAAACGGCCATGCACCACCACCCACAGAATCGAGAAAGAGCTATCAATCTGTCAATCCTTTCCGTGTCCGGGCGGGTGAGGTTTCCGTGTTGAGTCAAATTAAGCCGCAGGCTCCTCCTGGTGGTGCCCTTCCGTCAATTCCTTTAAGTTTCAGCTTTGCAACCATACTCCCCGGAACCCAAAGACTCGTGGTTTCCGCTTGCGCTGCCCGGCGGGTCATGGGAATAACGCCGCCGGATCGCGGGTCGGCATCGTTCTGGTCGGAACTCTGGCGGTATCTGATAAATCTTGAACCTCCGACTTTCGTTCTTGATTAATGAAAACATTCTTGGCAAATGCTTTCGCTTTCGTCCGTCTTGCGCCGGTCAAGAATTTCACCTCTAGCGGCGCAATACGAATGCCCCCGGCCGTCCCTCTTAATCATGGCTCCGGGTTCCAGAAACCCACAAAATAGAACCGAGTCCTATTCCATTATTCCTAGCTGCGGTATTCAGCGGCGGCGGCTTTCGGCCTGCTTTGAACACTCTAATTTTTCAAAGTAAACGCTTTGGGCCCCTCGGACCGGACACCCAGCCAAGGGCATCCGGGGGGCGCCTCGAGGCAGGGACCTGGGGCGGGCGGTGGCTCGCCTCTCGGCGGACCGCCAGCCAGATCCGAGATCAACTACGAGCTTTTAACTGCAGCAACTTTAATATACGCTATTGGAGCTGGAATTACCGCGGCTGCTGGCACCAGACTTGCCCTCCAATGGGTCCTCGCCCATGTGTTTAAGATCGCTCATTCCAATTACAGGGCCTCGAAAGAGACCTGTATTGTTGATTACGTCACTACCTCTCCGAGTCGGAAATGGGTAATTTGCGCGCCTGCTGCCTTCCTTGGATGTGGTAGCCGTTTCTCAGGCTCCCTCTCCGGAATCGAACCCTGATTCCCGTCACCCGTGGTCACCATGGTAGGCGCCTGATGTACCATCGAAAGTTGATAGGGCAGACACTCGAATGATCGTCGCGCGCGCGCGGAAAGGCGGCGATCGGCCGAGTTATCTAGAGTCACCAAAGGTACCGGGTCGGGAGGGCGGATCCCCCGGGGGCCGGATGGGTTTTGGATCTGATAAATGCGCGTCCCTAGCCTCCGCCCCCGCGAGGCGGTCGGCCGGTCGGCGCTTCGTTTGCATGTATTAGCTCTGGAATTGCCACAGTTATCCAAGTACCGGGTGGAAGCGATCAAAGGGACCATAACTGATTTAATGAGCCATTCGCAGTTTCACTGTACCGGCCGTGTGCGCCAGACCTGCATGGCTTAATCTTTGAGACAAGCATATGTTACTGGCAGGATCAACCAGGTAACCCCTGTGGGTCGTAGGGACCAACCGGCCGCGAAGCGCGTTTTTGCCTACACACGGGTCTCAGTCCGCCTGAGGAGGGCCTGGGCAGACCCGCTTGGACCCTCGGCTAAGACCGGCGCTCATAGGAGGCGGCGCGCGGCTCGAACCTTCCCCCCGGCGAAGTCGCGCCGTTTCGGGGTGGGTGGCGCTGGGATCGCGGCGGCGCTTCGGAAAAGTGTGTTTCGCGGGGCGGGGTACCCGCGCGGCGTCGCCGGGGCAGCGTCGCGTTCTGCCCCTCACGCCCGCCCGGTGGCGGACCTCTGCGCTCTGACCGGCCGTCTAGGCCTCCTCCGAAGGGTTGGCGCCTTCCCTCGGGCTGAGGGCCTGCTCGTAACGAGCGTCCAAATTGCCGGGCGCGGCGTGCTGTCAAAGCCCAAGCGTAAACCCATTGCGCGCCGTGCCTGCCAGGCACTCCCGACCCATAGCGGCCAGCGGGGCTGGCGGGTGGGGTCTAGGCTAGAAGCGCTTCGCGCTCAATCGATCACGTTCGGGCGAGGGGCGCTCTCGCCGTCGAGCGTCCTCTCTCGGCGTCTGTGTCCGTGTTTCAGGTGAAGCGTTCGATAGCTCCCTCGCCCGGAGCTTCAGAAAGATTGCGTTCAAAACCTAAGTCGATATGGACTTAGTCGTTTTCGACTTTTTTTCGCTCAGAGACTAAGTCCACAAAAACACGCGTTCACGAAATCGTGTACCCATGTAAAAGTTGCTCCTGTGTAAGCGGCCACCTCCAGGGTCGCGGGAAAATTTGAATCATGCCGGGAGGAGGCCTCTCGGTCGGCCTGACTCGGAGCCTCGGGAGGTATGGAAGTCGGACCTTTCCCGAAGTTGGACTTAGTGCAATTTTGAAGCGAAAATCATCCAGGCGCTTCATCCGACCGATCGAGTCCGGGTTAAGTCGCCTTCGGACGCTTTCCCACTCGACCCCGCCGTCCTGGAGAAATTTTTTCGTTCAAAACCTAAGTCCAAACATCCAGGCGCTTCATCCGACCGATCGAGTCCGGGTTAAGTCGCCTTCGGACGCTTTCCCACTCGACCCCCGCCGTCCTGGAGAAATTTTTTCGTTCAAAACCTAAGTCCAAACATCCAGGCGCTTCATCCGACCGATCGAGTCCGGGTTAAGTGCGCCTTCGGACGCTTTCCCACTCGACCCCGCCGTCCTGGAGAAATTTTTTCGTTCAAAACCTAAGTCCAAACATCCAGGCGCTTCATCCGACCGATCGAGTCCGGGTTAAGTCGCCTTCGGACGCTTTCCCACTCGACCCCGCCGTCCTGGAGAAATTTTTTCGTTCAAAACCTAAGTCCAAACATCCAGGCGCTTCATCCGACCGATCGAGTCCGGGTTAAGTCGCCTTCGGGCGCTTTCCCACTCGACCCCGCCGTCCTGGAGAAATTTTTTCGTTCAAAACCTAAGTCCAAACATCCAGGCGCTTCATCCGACCGATCGAGTCCGGGTTAAGTGCGCCTTCGGGACGCTTTCCCACTCGACCCCGCCGTCCTGGAGAAATTTTTTGCGTTCAAAACCTAAGTCCAAACATCCAGGCGCTTCATCCGACCGATCGAGTCCGGGTTAAGTCGCCTTCGGGCGCTTTCCCACTCGACCCCCGCCGTCCTGGAGAAATTTTTGCGTTCAAAACCTAAGTCCAAACATCCAGGCGCTTCATCCGACCCGATCGAGTCCGGGTTAAGTCGCCTTCGGGCGCTTTCCCACTCGACCCCGCCGTCCTGGAGAAATTTTTTGCTTTCAAAACCTAAGTCCAGACATCCAGGCGCTTCATCCAGCGATCTCGGCGGGTTAAAGTGCGACTTCTCGGGCGCTTTCCCACTCGACCCGGTCTCCCTGGAGAAATTTTTTTCGTTCAAAACCTAAGTCCAAACATCCAGGCGCATATTTCAGGCGATCTCGGCGGGTTAAGTGCGACTTCGGGCGCTTCCCACTCGACCCCGCCACCCTGGAGAAATTTTTGCTTTCAAAACCTAAGTCCAAACATCCAGGCGCATATTTCAGGCGATCTCGGCGGGTTAAGTCGACTTCGGGCGCTTTCCCACTCGACCCCGCCACCCTGGAGAAAATTTTTGCTTTCAAAACCTAAGTCCAAACATCCAGGCGCATATTTCAGGCGATCTCGGCGGGTTAAGTCGACTTCGGACGCTTTCCCACTCGACCCCGCCACCCTGGAGGATTTTTTTGCTTTCAAAACCTAAGTCCAAACATCCAGGCGCATATTTCAGCGATCTCGGCGGGTTAAGTGCGACTTCTCGGGCGCTTTCCCACTCGACCCCCTCCACCCTGGGAGGTATTTTTAAGCGTTCAAAACCTAAGTCCAGACATCCAGGCGCATATTTCCAGCGATCTCGGCGGGTTAAGTGCGACTTCGGGCGCTTTCCCACTCGACCCCGCCACCCTGGAGATTTTTTTGCTTTCAAAACCTAAGTCCAAACATCCAGGCGCATATTTCAGGCGATCTCGGCGGGTTAAGTGCGACTTCCCGGGCGCTTTCCCACTCGACCCCGCCACCCTGGAGATTTTTTTGCTTTCAAAACCTAAGTCCAGACATCCAGGCGCATATTTCAGCGATCTCGGCGGGTTAAGTCGCGACTTCTCGGGCGCTTTCCCACTCGACCCCCTCCACCCTGGAGGTATTTTTAAGCGTTCAAAACCTAAGTCCAGACATCCAGGCGCATATTTCAGGCGATCTCGGCGGGTTAAGTGCGACTTCGGGCGCTTTCCCACTCGACCCCGCCACCCTGGAGATTTTTTTGCTTTCAAAACCTAAGTCCAAACATCCAGGCGCATATTTCAGCCGATCTCGGCGGGTTAAGTGCGACTTCTCGGGCGCTTTCCCACTCGACCCCCTCCACCCTGGAGGATTTTTAAGCGTTCAAACCCTCGTCCAGACATCCAGGCGCTCGTTACAGCCGATCAAGGCGGGTTAAAGCGACTTCTCGGACACACACATTCACGAACCCCGTGTCTGGATTTCAATTTTCCAAAGGGCCTGGGCTCACACATTAACTTAACGCAGTAACACTTTAATGGGCATCGTTTTATTTCATTCTCGCCCTGGATGAATGTTTTACAAAGGGCCTGCGCTCACAGACTAACCCTACACACTAACACCTTATTGGGCATAATTTTTTTTTCTATAAAGGCCCTGGATGAATGTTTTCTATAAGGCCTGCGCTCACAGACTAACCCCATCACAATAACACTTATGTGGGCATGATTTTATTCTATAAAGGCCCTGGATGAATGTTTTCTATAAGGCCTGCGCTCACAGACTAACCCCATCACAATAACACTTATTTGGGCATGATTTTATTTAAAAAGGCCCTGGATGAATGTTTTCTACAAAGGCCTGCGCTCACAGACTAACCCGACACAGTAGCGCCTTATTGGGCATGATTTTATTTAATAAAGGCCCTGGAGGAATGTTTTCTATAAGGCCTGCACTCACAGACTAACCCCATCACAATAACACTTATTTGGGCATGATTTTATTCTATAAAGGCCCTGGATGAATGTTTTCTATAAGGCCTGCGCTCACAGACTAACCCTATCACAATAACACTTATTTGGGCATGATTTTATTTAATAAAGGCCCTGGATGAATGTTTTCTATAAGGCCTGCGCTCACAGACTAACCCCATCACAATAACACTTATTTGGGCATGATATTATTTAATAAAGGCCCTGGATGAATGTTTTACAAAGGGCCTGCGCTCACAGACTAACCCTACACAGTAACACCTTATTGGGCATGATTTTATTTAATAGAGACCCTGGATGAATGTTTTCTATAAGGCCTGCGCTCACAGACTAACCCCATCACAATAACACTTATTTGGGCATGATTTTATTTAATAAAGGCCCTGGATGAATGTTTTCTATAAGGCCGCGCGCTCACAGACTAACCTAACCTAACCTAACCTAACCTAACCTAGCCTAACCTAACCTAACCTAACCTAACCTAACCTAACCTAACCTACCTAACCTAACCTAACCTAACCTAACCTAACCTAACCTAACCTAACCTAACCTAGCCTAACCTAACCTAACCTAACCCTAACCTAACCTAACCTAGCCTAACCTAACCTAACCTAACCCTAACCTAACCTAACCTAACCCTATTGGGCATGATTTTACTCTATAAAGGCCCTGGGTGACAGTTTTACACAGGGCCTGGGGTCACAGACTAACCCCATCACAATAGCACTTATTTGGGCATGTTTTTATTTAATAAAGGCCCTGATTGAATGTTTTCTATAAGGCCTGCGCTCACAGACTAACCCGACACAGTGCGCTTCATTGGGCATGATTTTATTTAATAAAGGCCCTGGAACAATGTTTTCTATAAGGCCTGCGCTCACAGACTAACCCGACACAGTAACTCTTTGTTGGGCATGATTTTACTTAATAAAGGCCCTGGAAAAATGTTTTCTATAAGGCCTGCGCTCACAGACTAACCCGACACAGTGCGCTTTATTGGGCATGATTTTATTTAATAAAGGCCCTGGAAAAAATGTTTTCTATAAGGCCTGCGCTCACAGACTAACCCGACACAATAACGCTTCATTGGGCATGATTTTATTTAATAAAGGCCCTGGAACAATGTTTTCTATAAGGCCTGCGCTCACAGACTAACCCGACACAGTAACTCTTTGTTGGGCATGATTTTACTTAATAAAGGCCCTGGAAAAATGTTTTCTATAAGGCCTGCGCTCACAGACTAACCCGACACAGTGCGCTTTATTGGGCATGATTTTATTTAATAAAGGCCCTGGAAAAAATGGTTTCTATAAGGCCTGCGCTCACAGACTAACCCGACACAGTAGCGCTTCATTGGGCATGATTTTATTTAATAAAGGCCCTGGATGACAGTTTTCTTTAAGGCCTGCGCTCACAGACTAACCCGACACGTGCGCTTTATTGGGCATGATTGTATTTAATAAAGGCCCTGGATGAATGTTTTCTATAAGGCCTGCGCTCACAGACTAACCCGACACAGTAACTCTTCATTGGGCATGATTTTATTTAATAAAGGCCCTCGATGAATGTTTTGTATAAGGCCTGCCCTCACAGACTAACCCGACACAGTAACTCTTTATTGGGCGTGATTTTATTTAATAAAGGCCCTGGAAAAATGTTTTCTATAAGGCCTGCGCTCACAGACTGACCCGACACAGTAACTCTTTATTGGGCATGATTTTATTTAATAAAGGCCCTCGATGAATGTTTTCTATAAGGCCTGCGCTCACTGGCTAACCCCGTTACAATAACACTCTTATGGGCATGATTTTATTTAATTAAGGCCCTGGATGACAGTTTTCTTTAAGGCCTACCCTCACAGACTAACCCGACACAGTAACTCTTTATTGGGCGTGATTTTATTTAATAAAGGCCCTGGAAAAATGTTTTCTATAAGGCCTGCGCTCACAGACTAACCCGACACAGTGCGCTTTATTGGGCGTGATTTTATTTAATAAAGGCCCTCGATGAATGTTTTCTATAAGGCCTGCGCTCACAGACTAACCCGACACAGTAACTCTTTATTGGGCGTGATTTTATTTAATAAAGGCCCTGGAAAAATGTTTTCTATAAGGCCTGCGCTCACAGACTGACCCGACACAGTAACTCTTTATTGGGCATGATTTTATTTAATAAAGGCCCTCGATGAATGTTTTCTATAAGGCCTGCGCTCACTGACTAACCCCCGTTACAATAACACTCTTATGGGCATGATTTTATTTAATTAAGGCCCTGGATGACAGTTTTCTTTAAGGCCTACCCTCACAGACTAACCCGACACAGTAACTCTTTATTGGGCGTGATTTTATTTAATAAAGGCCCTGGAAAAATGTTTTCTATAAGGCCTGCGCTCACAGACTAACCCGACACAGTGCGCTTTATTGGGCGTGATTTTATTTAATAAAGGCCCTGGAAAAATGTTTTCTATAAGCACTGCGCTCACTGACTAACCCCGTTACAATAACACTCTTATGGGCATGATTTTATTTAATAAAGGCCCTGGATGACAGTTTTCTTTAAGGCCTGCGCTCACAGACTAACCCGACACAGTAACTCTTTGTTGGGCATGATTTTCTTAATAAAGGCCCTGGAAAAATGTTTTCTATAAGGCCTGCGCTCACAGACTAACCCGACACAGTAGCGCTTTATTGGGCATGATTTTATTTAATAAAGGCCCTGGAAAAAATGTTTTCTATAAGGCCTGCGCTCACAGACTAACCCGACACAGTGCGCTTTATTGGGCATGATTTTATTTAATAAAGGCCCTGGATAAATGTTTTCTTTAAGGCCTGCGCTCACAGACTAACCCCGTTACAATAACACTCTTATGGGCATGATTTTATTTAATAAAGGCCCTGGATGACAGTTTTCTTTAAGGCCTGCCCTCACAGACTAACCCGACACAGTAACTCTTTATTGGGCGTGATTTTATTTAATAAAGGCCCTGGAAAAATGTTTTTCTATAAGGCCTGCGCTCACAGACTAACCCGACCCATTAACTCTTTATTGGGCATGATTTTATTTAATAAAGGCCCTCGATGAATGTTTTCCATAAGGCCTGCGCTCACAGACTAACCCCGTCACAATAACACAGATTTGGGTATGATTTTATTTATTAAAGGCCCTGGATGAATGTTTTCTACAAAGGCCTGCGCTCACAGACTCGCCCGTTAAAGCAGCGACGCGCGGGGCACGAATTTCAGAGTTTTTAGAGAAAAAAAAAAAAAAAAAAAAAAAAAAAAAAATTAAAGTTGATGTAAAAGTTGCTCCTGGGTAAACGGCCACCTCCGGGGTCGCGGTGAAATTTGAATCGTGCCCGGGAAGAGGCCTCTCGGTCGGCCTGACTCGGAGCCTCGGGAGGTATGGAAGTCGGACCTTTCCCGAAGTTGGACTTAGTGCAATTTTGAAGCGAAAATCATCCAGGCGCATATTTCAGCCGATCTCAGCGGGTTAAGTGCGACTTCTCGGGCGCTTTCCCACTCGACCCGGCCTCCCTGGAGAAATTTTTTCGTTCAAAACCTAAGTCCAAACATCCAGGCGCATATTTCAGCCGATCTCAGCGGGTTAAGTGCGACTTCTCGGGCGCTTTCCCACTCGACCCGGCCTCCCTGGAGAAATTTTTTTCGTTCAAAACCTAAGTCCAAACATCCAGGCGCATATTTCAGCCGATCTCGGCGGGTTAAGTGCGACTTCTCGGGCGCTTTCCCACTCGACCCGGCCTCCCTGGAGAAATTTTTTCGTTCAAAACCTAAGTCCAAACATCCAGGCGCATATTTCAGCCGATCTCGGCGGGTTAAGTGCGACTTCTCGGGCGCTTTCCACTCGACCCCCCGCCGTCCTGGAGAAATTTTTTCGTTCAAAACCTAAGTCCAAACATCCAGGCGCTTCATCCGACCGATCGAGTCCGGGTTAAGTCGCCGCCTTCGGGACGCTTTCCCACTCGACCCCGCCGTCCTGGAGAAATTTTTTGCGTTCAAAACCTAAGTCCAAACATCCAGGCGCTTCATCCGACCGATCGAGTCCGGGTTAAGTCGCGCCTTCGGGCGCTTTCCCACTCGACCCCGCCGTCCTGGAGAAATTTTTTTTGCGTTCAAAACCTAAGTCCAAACATCCAGGCGCTTCATCCGACCGATCGAGTCCGGGTTAAGTCGCCTTCGGACGCTTTCCCACTCGACCCCCGCCGTCCTGGAGAAATTTTTTGCGTTCAAAACCTAAGTCCAAACATCCAGGCGCTTCATCCGACCGATCGAGTCCGGGTTAAGTGCGCCTTCCCGGACGCTTTCCCACTCGACCCCCGCCGTCCTGGAGGAAATTTTTTTGCGTTCAAAACCTAAGTCCAAACATCCAGGCGCTTCATCCGACCGATCGAGTCCGGGTTAAGTGCGCCTTCGGACGCTTTCCCCCTCGACCCCGCCGTCCTGGAGAAATTTTTTTGCTTTCAAAACCTAAGTCCAGACATCCAGGCGCTTCATCCAGCCGATCTCGGCGGGTTAAAATCGCGACTTCTCGGGCGCTTTCCCCTCGACCCGGTCTCCCTGGAGAAATTTTTTTTCGTTCAAAACCTAAGTCCAAACATCCAGGCGCATATTTCAGGCGATCTCGGCGGGTTAAGTGCGACTTCGGGACGCTTTCCCACTCGACCCCGCCACCCTGGAGAAATTTTTTGCTTTCAAAACCTAAGTCCAGACATCCAGGCGCATATTTCAGGCGATCTCGGCGGGTTAAGTCGACTTCCCGGGCGCTTTCCCACTCGACCCCGCCACCCTGGAGAGAATTTTTTGCTTTCAAAACCTAAGTCCAAACATCCAGGCGCATATTTCAGGCGATCTCGGCGGGTTAAGTGCGACTTCGGGCGCTTTCCCACTCGACCCCGCCACCCTGGAGGATTTTTTGCTTTCAAAACCTAAGTCCAAACATCCAGGCGCATATTTCAGCCGATCTCGGCGGGTTAAGTCGCGACTTCTCGGGCGCTTTCCCACTCGACCCCTCCACCCTGGAGGTATTTTTAAGCGTTCAAAACCTAAGTCCAGACATCCAGGCGCATATTTCAGGCGATCTCGGCGGGTTAAGTGCGACTTTCGGGCGCTTTCCACTCGACCCCGCCACCCTGGAGGATTTTTTTGCTTTCAAAACCTAAGTCCAAACATCCAGGCGCATATTTCAGGCGATCTCGGCGGGTTAAGTGCGACTTCGGGCGCTTTCCCACTCGACCCCGCCACCCTGGAGGATTTTTTTGCTTTCAAAACCTAAGTCCAGACATCCAGGCGCATATTTCAGCCGATCTCGGCGGGTTAAGTCGCGACTTCTCGGGCGCTTTCCCACTCGACCCCCTCCACCCTGGAGGTATTTTTAAGCGTTCAAAACCTAAGTCCAGACATCCAGGCGCATATTTCAGGCGATCTCGGCGGGTTAAGTCGACTTCCCGGGCGCTTTCCACTCGACCCCGCCACCCTGGAGGATTTTTTTGCTTTCAAAACCTAAGTCCAAACATCCAGGCGCATATTTCAGCCGATCTCGGCGGGTTAAGTCGCGACTTCTCGGGCGCTTTCCCCCTCGACCCCCTCCACCCTGGAGGATTTTTTAAGCGTTCAAAACCTCGTCCAGACATCCAGGCGCTCGTTACAGCCGATCAAGGCGGGTTAAGGCGACTTCTCGGACACACACATTCTGAACCCCGTGTCTGGATTTCAATTTTCCAAAGGGCCTGGGCTCACACATTAACCCCAACGCAGTAACACTTTAATGGGCATCGTTTTATTTCATTCTCGCCCTGGATGAATGTTTTACAAAGGGCCTGCGCTCACAGACTAACCCTACACACTAACACCTTATTGGGCATATTTTTTTCTATAAAGGCCCTGGATGAATGTTTTCTATAAGGCCTGCGCTCACAGACTAACCCCATCACAATAACACTTATGTGGGCATGATTTTATTCTATAAAGGCCCTGGATGAATGTTTTCTATAAGGCCTGCGCTCACAGACTAACCCCATCACAATAACACTTATTTGGGCATGATTTTATTTAAAAAGGCCCTGGATGAATGTTTTCTACAAAGGCCTGCGCTCACAGACTAACCCGACACAGTAGCGCCTTATTGGGCATGATTTTATTTAATAAAGGCCCTGGAGGAATGTTTTCTATAAGGCCTGCACTCACAGACTAACCCCATCACAATAACACTTATTTGGGCATGATTTTATTCTATAAAGGCCCTGGATGAATGTTTTCTATAAGGCCTGCGCTCACAGACTAACCCTATCACAATAACACTTATTTGGGCATGATTTTATTTTAATAAAGGCCCTGGATGAATGTTTTCTATAAGGCCTGCGCTCACAGACTAACCCCATCACAATAACACTTATTTGGGCATGATATTATTTAATAAAGGCCCTGGATGAATGTTTTACAAAGGGCCTGCGCTCACAGACTAACCCTACACAGTAACACCTTATTGGGCATGATTTTATTTAATAGAGACCCTGGATGAATGTTTTCTATAAGGCCTGCGCTCACAGACTAACCCCATCACAATAACACTTATTTGGGCATGATTTTATTTAATAAAGGCCCTGGATGAATGTTTTCTATAAGGCCCGCGCTCACAGACTAACCTAACCTAACCTAACCTAACCTAACCTAACCTAACCTAACCTAACCTAACCTAACCTAACCTAACCTAACCTAACCTAACCTAACCTAACCTAACCTAACCTAACCTAACCTAACCTAACCTAAGCCTAACCTAACCCTAACCCTAACCCTAACCTAACCTAACCTAGCCTAACCTAACCTAACCTAACCTAACCTAACCTAACCTAACCTAACCTTATTGGGCATGATTTTACTCTATAAAGGCCCTGGGTGACAGTTTTACACAGGGCCTGGGGTCACAGACTAACCCCATCACAATAGCACTTATTTGGGCATGTTTTTATTTAATAAAGGCCCTGATTGAATGTTTTCTATAAGGCCTGCGCTCACAGACTAACCCGACACAGTGCGCTTCATTGGGCATGATTTTATTTAATAAAGGCCCTGGAACAATGTTTTCTATAAGGCCTGCGCTCACAGACTAACCCGACACAGTAACTCTTTGTTGGGCATGATTTTACTTAATAAAGGCCCTGGAAAAATGTTTTCTATAAGGCCTGCGCTCACAGACTAACCCGACACAGTGCGCTTTATTGGGCATGATTTTATTTAATAAAGGCCCTGGAAAAAATGTTTTCTATAAGGCCTGCGCTCACAGACTAACCCGACACAGTGCGCTTCATTGGGCATGATTTTATTTAATAAAGGCCCTGGAACAATGTTTTCTATAAGGCCTGCGCTCACAGACTAACCCGACACAGTAACTCTTTGTTGGGCATGATTTTACTTAATAAAGGCCCTGGAAAAATGTTTTCTATAAGGCCTGCGCTCACAGACTAACCCGACACAGTGCGCTTTATTGGGCATGATTTTATTTAATAAAGGCCCTGGAAAAAATGGTTTCTATAAGGCCTGCGCTCACAGACTAACCCGACACAATGCGCTTCATTGGGCATGATTTTATTTAATAAAGGCCCTGGATGACAGTTTTCTTTAAGGCCTGCGCTCACAGACTAACCCGACACATTGCGCTTTGTGGGCATGATTGTATTTAATAAAGGCCCTGGATGAATGTTTTCTATAAGGCCTGCGCTCACAGACTAACCCGACACAGTAACTCTTCATTGGGCATGATTTTATTTA
The DNA here is from genome assembly GCF_018831695.1 of Puntigrus tetrazona. NCBI lineage: Eukaryota > Metazoa > Chordata > Actinopteri > Cypriniformes > Cyprinidae > Puntigrus > Puntigrus tetrazona. The sequence goes on along the minus strand of NW_025047683.1, from coordinate 3,514,103 downwards.
ATAAAGGCCCTCGATGAATGTTTTGTATAAGGCCTGCCCTCACAGACTAACCCGACACAGTAACTCTTTATTGGGCGTGATTTTATTTAATAAAGGCCCTGGAAAAATGTTTTCTATAAGGCCTGCGCTCACAGACTGACCCGACACAGTAACTCTTTATTGGGCATGATTTTATTTAATAAAGGCCCTCGATGAATGTTTTCTATAAGGCCTGCGCTCACTGACTAACCCCCGTTACAATAACACTCTTATGGGCATGATTTTATTTAATTAAGGCCCTGGATGACAGTTTTCTTTAAGGCCTACCCTCACAGACTAACCCGACACAGTAACTCTTTATTGGGCGTGATTTTATTTAATAAAGGCCCTGGAAAAATGTTTTCTATAAGGCCTGCGCTCACAGACTAACCCGACACAGTGCGCTTTATTGGGCGTGATTTTATTTAATAAAGGCCCTCGATGAATGTTTTTCTATAAGGCCTGCGCTCACAGACTAACCCGACACAGTAACTCTTTATTGGGCGTGATTTTATTTAATAAAGGCCCTGGAAAAATGTTTTCTATAAGGCCTGCGCTCACAGACTGACCCGACACAGTAACTCTTTATTGGGCATGATTTTATTTAATAAAGGCCCTCGATGAATGTTTTCTATAAGGCCTGCGCTCACTGACTAACCCCCGTTACAATAACACTCTTATGGGCATGATTTTATTTAATTAAGGCCCTGGATGACAGTTTTCTTTAAGGCCTACCCTCACAGACTAACCCGACACAGTAACTCTTTATTGGGCGTGATTTTATTTAATAAAGGCCCTGGAAAAATGTTTTCTATAAGGCCTGCGCTCACAGACTAACCCGACACAGTGCGCTTTATTGGGCGTGATTTTATTTAATAAAGGCCCTGGAAAAATGTTTTCTATAAGCACTGCGCTCACTGACTAACCCCGTTACAATAACACTCTTATGGGCATGATTTTATTTAATAAAGGCCCTGGATGACAGTTTTCTTTAAGGCCTGCGCTCACAGACTAACCCGACACAGTAACTCTTTGTTGGGGCATGATTTTACTTAATAAAGGCCCTGGAAAAATGTTTTCTATAAGGCCTGCGCTCACAGACTAACCCGACACAGTAGCGCTTTGTGGGCATGATTTTATTTAATAAAGGCCCTGGAAAAAATGTTTTCTATAAGGCCTGCGCTCACAGACTAACCCGACACAGTAGCGCTTTGTGGGCATGATTTTATTTAATAAAGGCCCTGGATAAATGTTTTCTTTAAGGCCTGCGCTCACAGACTAACCCCGTTACAATAACACTCTTATGGGCATGATTTTATTTAATAAAGGCCCTGGATGACAGTTTTCTTTAAGGCCTGCCCTCACAGACTAACCCGACACAGTAACTCTTTATTGGGCGTGATTTTATTTAATAAAGGCCCTGGAAAAATGTTTTCTATAAGGCCTGCGCTCACAGACTAACCCGACCCATTAACTCTTTATTGGGCATGATTTTATTTAATAAAGGCCCTCGATGAATGTTTTCCATAAGGCCTGCGCTCACAGACTAACCCGTCACAATAACACAGATTTGGGTATGATTTTATTTATTAAAGGCCCTGGATGAATGTTTTCTACAAAGGCCTGCGCTCACAGACTCGCCCGTTAAAGCAGCGACGCGCAGGGCACGAATTTCAGAGTTTTTAGAAAAAAAAAAAAAAAAAAAAAAAAAAAAAAATTAAAGTTGATGTAAAAGTTGCTCCTGGGTAAACGGCCACCTCCGGGGTCGCGGTGAAATTTGAATCGTGCCCGGGAAGAGGCCTCTCGGTCGGCCTGACTCGGAGCCTCGGAGGGTATGGAAGTCGGACCTTTCCCGAAGTTGGACTTAGTGCAATTTTGAAGCGAAAATCATCAGGCGCATATTTCAGCCGATCTCAGCGGGTTAAGTGCGACTTCTCGGGACGCTTTCCCACTCGACCCGGCCTCCCTGGAGAAATTTTTTCGTTTTTTCGTTCAAAACCTAAGTCCAACTCTCGGGCGCTTTCCCACTCGACCCGGCCTCCCCATCCAGGCATATTTCAGGCATATTTCAGCGATCTCGGCGGGTTAAGTCGACTTCTCGGGCGCTTTCCCACTCGACCCGGCCTCCCTGGAGAAATTTTTTCGTTCAAAACCTAAGTCCAAACATCCAGGCGCATATTTCAGGCGATCTCGGCGGGTTAAGTGCGACTTCTCGGGCGCTTTCCCACTCGACCCGGCCTCCCTGGAGAAATTTTTTCGTTCAAAACCTAAGTCCAAACATCCAGGCGCATATTTCAGCGATCTCGGCGGGTTAAGTCGCGACTTCTCGGGCGCTTTCCCCCTCGACCCGGCCTCCCTGGAGAAATTTTTTCGTTCAAAACCTAAGTCCAAACATCCAGGCGCATATTTCAGCCGATCTCAGCGGGTTAAGTGCGACTTCTCGGGCGCTTTCCCACTCGACCCGGCCTCCCTGGAGGATTTTTTCGTTCAAAACCTAAGTCCAAACATCCAGGCGCATATTTCAGCCGATCTCAGCGGGTTAAGTCGACTTCTCGGGGCGCTTTCCCACTCGACCCGGCCTCCCTGGAGAATTTTTTGCTTTCAAAACCTAAGTCCAGACATCCAGGCGCATATTTCAGCGATCTCGGCGGGTTAAAGTGCGACTTCTCGGGCGCTTTCCCCTCGACCCCCTCCACCCTGGAGGTATTTTTAAGCGTTCAAAACCTAAGTCCAAACATCCAGGCGCATATTTCAGCGATCTCAGCGGGTTAAGTGCGACTTCTCGGACCTTTCCCCTCGACCCGGCCTCCCTGGAGAATTTTTTTCGTTCAAAACCTAAGTCCAAACATCCAGGCGGCGCAGCGATCTCGGCGCGTTAAGTCCCCGACTTCTCGGGCGCTTTCCCACTCGACCCGGCCTCCCTGGAGAAATTTTTAAGCGTTCAAAACCTAAGTCCAGACATCCAGGCGCATATTTCACAGCGATCTCGGCGCGTTAAGCCCCACTTCACGGGCGCTTTCCCCTCGACCCCGCCACCCTGGAGTATTTTTTAAGCGTTCAAAACCTAAGTCCAAACATCCAGGCGCATCTCAGGCGATCTCGGCGCGTTAAGCCCCACTTCACCGGGCGCTTTCCCACGCGAGCCCCCCGCTTTCCCCCGACCCCGGACGGGTATTTTTAAGCGTTCAAAACCTAAGTCCAAACATCCAGGCGCATCTCACAGCGATCTCGGCGCGTTAAGCCCCACTTCACGGGCGCTTTCCCCTCGACCCCGCCACCCGGAGGTATTTTTAAGCGTTCAAAACCTAAGTCCAAACATCCAGGCGCATCTCACAGCGATCTCGGCGCGTTAAGCCCCACTTCACGGGCGCTTTCCCACTCGACCCCGCCACCCGGAGGTAGTTTTTAAGCGTTCAAAGCGTTCAAAACCTAAGTCCAAACATCCAGGCGCATCTCACAGCGATCTCGGCGCGTTAAGCCCCACTTCACGGGCGCTTTCCCTCTCGACCCCGCCACCCGGAGGTATTTTTAAGCGTTCAAAACCTAAGTCCAAACATCCAGGCGCATCTCACAGCCGATCTCGGCCGCGTTAAGCCCCACTTCACGGGCGCTTTCCCCTCGACCCCGCCACCCGGAGGTATTTTTTAAGCGTTCAAAACCTAAGTCCAAACATCCAGGCGCATCTCACAGCCCATCAAGGCGGGTTAAGCGCCACTTCGAGACAGCGCACCTTCACGAACCCCGAGCTCATCTCAGCCTTACAGACATCAGGCCCTGCTCACGACCGATCCCGCCCGGCACACCTGCGCCCTCTCGGGCATCACCTCCGAAAAGCCTCCCGTAGGGACCTCCGGGGGACCCACACCTGTTCTCCGTTCGTGCCCGGTACTCCCACTATTAAGCCGGGGTCACTATCTCAGCACAACCGCGCTCTCAAAAGAACCGTGCCACTGGTACCCCCCATCGACTTAGGTTTTGGAGGGGTTTTTTTTTCTTCCGGAGAGGGGAGCCCGCCGGCTCCCCCGTCCGACCGAGTCAGCCCTCTCTCGGGGCGGCCCTCTCCGCCGTTCCCTCGGTTCCTCTCCGCCACTGGTACCCCCCATCGACTTAGGTTTTGGAGGGGTTTTTTTTTCTTCGGAGAGGGGGCTCGCGCGGCTCCCCGTCCGACCGAGTCAGCCCTCTCTC